>NC_142929.1:100234950-100259950 GCF_046866305.1 Octopus bimaculoides
AGCTCTAGGTATTATCTTTTAACTTTCTGAACTCTTTTATAATTTTTTATCCCTAAAAATATTACATACACATTGAATTTAGAAATAATACATTTCTAAATCTCTCAGAGAGATTTATGCAGTAGTGATACGATGAAGTAGTTGTATGCTGTCAACTTAATGTGACAGTCCCCTGAAGAGAATAATAAGGACACAGGAAATGTGTCAAGGCCGACAGGAAGCGGTGCAGCTTCCTAGGTCTAACTAACAGTAGTATTATTCCCTTCAGGGGACTGTCACATTAAGTTGACCATTTTTCTTTACTGCAGCAGTATATGTGTGTGTGTGTGTGCTAGATAAAGGACTGTTGTAAGTGGCAAGATGATGAGTGATCCTTTTGCTTTCTTTTTTTTTATGTCAAAGACTATATTGTCTGTGATTTTCTCTATATAAGACAGCAACCATAGCTATTACCATGCTTTTGTTAATAGTTTTAGATGCCTCTGTAATTGTGTGCCAACATAGACACCCTCTCAGCACTCCCACCTATGACCTAGTGGAATAGTGAGGATATAACAGATGGAAGGAGCAGCATATGGCTGGTATTCAATCTCTGCTGAGAAGACAAGAGCAATGTGAAGTAATATGCATTTCATATGGAAGCAAGACACTGCTTGGTTCAGTAATGGAACTCATGGTCTTATGACTGTGAGTCCAACACTTTAACCATTTACACCACACGGTCATATGTAAAAGACTAAGGTATGATTTAAAGGACATTTGGTTGGTATGGAAAAACAAATGTAAAATGAAGATGATGGGATGGAAGAAGAGGATAAACGGCTTAGTAATTGTTTAAGTATCTTGTCTCTGCTGGTTACTGTTTTAGGAACCCAATACAGATTTAGACTAAAGCACCTCAGTACTTAAGAAAATAGAAATATGGTTCTTATATAAAACAAATAACTGAGAAAACACTTACCCCGCAGGGGAGGTATACTTACAGCCCTTGTGCTGGGATGTTCCAGAAGATCTAGATTGATCTATCGTGATATCTGGCTGCTGATTGGTCCATATCTTGGCTGCTCACACAAACAAGGTGTTGTTATGCTGTGATTTTAACTTCTTAATCACATGACTTGATTTACATATATGTATATGTGTGATTTTTTTATTGTCCACAAGGGGCCAACACAGTGTAGTGTGCATATGTGTGTGTGTGCATGTATGTGGGTGTGTGTGTATGCATGTGTTTATGTGTGGGTACACATTAGCACCCATCCACGAGCTCATTGCTTAAATAGCCACTAAATATAGCAATGTAACATTATTGGATATACCAATTTTACATACTAAACACATTCCTGACAGCTGGTACATAAATATAAAAGACCTGTAGGGATGGGTACTGATGGAGCAAAAACTCCTGAAATATGGCATATTTTTCATCTTTGATCTTATTGTTGTTTACATTAGGCATACTTGGATATGAGAAGTCATAGCAAAATTAATGCTGGCTATAATTTCTATAGAAAATCTGTAGAGATAACCTTAGCAAGTGATGAAAAGTGCACTTCTAACACAGTAGAACACAGTATTGACATATAAAAGCATTTAATATACTTTATAGTATATTATGGTTGCATAACGAAATACGGTGTCCCTACAGGTCATTAATAGTTGCTTAAATGTAAGATAAGCCATTGTGAATTCTTCCAGTTTCCGAGTCTCTCTGAATTAGAGAAGGAAAAGCACGTACCAGAAAATGACATTCACACATATTGTTCACACTTAGTTAAGTTGCACAGAGACATGTCTGACAGATTTCAGGATATTTATTTTTGTTTAAAATACCAGTCTGGGTGATACTGAGATATTAGTAATGAGGAAACAAGAGTAGTGGAGGAAGAACTGGTTTCAAAATGACATTGAACTGAGGCCAAAGTTCAAAAAAATCTTATCAGGGTTTTTGATTGCAAAAGGACATCCTGCACTGTGGAATAAAGTCAAGATGTACTTGTAGGGCTTCAGAGCAGTTGCCCAGCCTCTTTCTAAGTAAATCATTGAACACGGGGATGTGAAACTACTTCTCAGTAACTTTCAGCCTGGTGTTGAGAAGCTGATAATGCTACATAAAGTATATCCATTGCATTAAGAATACATGAAAACAATGTTATTACAGGAGAGATGTAAATTTGTTCTTTCATATTGTAAAAACAGCAAATTGGGTTAACAAGTTTTATTTGTGAAATACAGTTGTTTTGAATTTGCAATAGAAAGAGATCCATGTTTGTGTGTATGTAAGTGGGGCACGAGGAATGTGGCCCGAGAGCTGAGAGGGCAGCAGTCTTAAAAAGTTTAGGAACCACTGGTTTAGAATATATAACTATTTTCATAATAGGTAGAAAATACCAGTATGTGTTCAAATCCTTGTAATTTCAAAATTGCGTGAGACAAACTTCAGGATGCCTAATGATGGAAAAGCAGTTTTCATCAGTTATGGAGGTGAAAATGGTAAAGTAGAATAGACAGACTATTCTAGAAAGTTAACTGAAACAATGTTTTTTCTTTTTGTCACTGATTTTGTACATCATTCATGGTCAAAATACTTAACTATTAACCCTTTAGCATTCAAATTATTCTGTCAAATGTAATGCTTATTTATTCACATTGTTTTGAATTTATCATGTTATCTTGTAACCTTGAGATTTCGATTATGTGGCTGAATATTTTTTAGACTAACAATGTAGGGTAGGTGTGAGAGGCAGGATCTGGCCAGTTTGAACATAAAACGGGTAGAATATTTGGGTTGGATATGGCCGGTTTAAATCACCTCACTGTGAGTAGAGTGATGAAGTTTATTTCTTTTTACAATACAACCCAAGTAATTTGTGTGTATGTAGTATTGAAGTCAATGTTTCATGAGGTATAACCAGGGAAGATACTGGGTTTCCACTTATATAACCAAAAATGCACCAAGAAAACTCTTCATGGTTGCTCTGTTTACAAGCAATAGAAACTAGAGATCCCTTAAAGTTGCTCCTATTGTCTTACCACATTAATAAATATAGTCCCTGATATATAAAAAATAAGAGGCGGGATGCTCACAGCAGTTAACAGATCCAATAGGGGTCTAATTAATTAGGGCTGATTTGAGGCTAAAAAGTACCAGCACCATCCAAAAGAATTGCTTCTAACTTAGACACAAGACCAGCAATTTTGAAGGATGAATGTTAGTTGATACCATCAACCCTTGTATTTGACTGGTACTTTATTTTATCCACCCCAGAGAGAGGAAAACAAATATGACCTCAAGTAAAAGAGTCTATCTGAGAATAATGCCAAAGGGTTGATCATTTGTATTGAACAGAAGAAAAAAAAAAAACAATTACAGATTTAGTAGGTGGTTCTGACTTTTTGATTTTAAACTGCTGACAGAATATCTGTTGATATCTTGACACTAATCAGTTATGTCATTTTTCTTAATAATAGGTGCAGGTGTGGCTGTGTGGTAAGAAGCTTGCTCCCCAACCACATGGTTCTGGCTTCAGTCCCACTGCATGGCACCTTGGGCAAGTGTCTTCTACTATAGCCTAAATGGAATTGTAACGGAAGAAAAATTTATTGGTAAATCTTAAGAGTCATTTTTTTTGTAGTAGTGCAGCTTATCAGCGGAGACTGTACGAGAAATCTAATTGCTTTGTGGTTGGTCCATAACACAAAGAGATCAAACATGCACTGTACTGCTACCAAATTCTTGGTAAGATCAAAAAACCTGATCCTGGGATTACTTCAGTAATTTCAAGCTGAGAGTCACTTCTGGGTTAGAGAACATCAGACTGGTATAGGTTGTGTGGTGGAGGA
The DNA here is from genome assembly GCF_046866305.1 of Octopus bimaculoides. NCBI lineage: Eukaryota > Metazoa > Mollusca > Cephalopoda > Octopoda > Octopodidae > Octopus > Octopus bimaculoides. The sequence continues at coordinate 100,238,794 of NC_142929.1, forward strand.
AAAATAGCATTATTCTTTTGGCTCTTGTCAGACCAAGGTGGAATGTAGAAAACCCATTATCTAGTTTTGGTCTCTGACAACCCCTGTAAAGAGCATTCATGGATGATCTTGCCATAGCAACAACATTGATCCCAGGAAGTAGCTGGATCCTACCAAGACTTTAAGAAAGGATGAGTTTCAAGCAAACCATGTCAAGATCCATGGTGCTAATGAAGGTGGTTGACAAATTCTGTTTCTAGGTATCTGGAACTGCTATACCTTCCATTAGAGAGCAACCAGTCAAGAAAATGGGAAAGCCTTTTAACTCAAATTAAAAAAGCCTTTGATGTCTGGTTTATCAAGGAGGACAAGTTATGTCTATTTGTAGACCTAGATATATTAATATTTTATCCTGCTGGTTTTAATATTTTATGACCTCTGCTGGTTAACATGGTTTTAAAGACAACAGTTTGAGTTCCTTGAAAGGAAGATCAAACTTACTCTGTAGTGGTTGGACTTCTCTGCAGTTACAGCAATGCACTATGGTACAGGATCATTAACATCATGTTGCTCCAATTCAGTGGACTTACTGAAGGATTTATGATGGAACCAGCAAGTCCAAGAATATAGGGATTCCAAAGGAAAGTTGAGAAAGCAATGAGGGTAGTAGAATCACACCTAAAGCAAAAGGAGTTGGTGAGCATCATGGTAAAGGGCAGGGCAGACTTGGGACACTTTCCAAAGACCCAGAGTAAGGAGAAACACTATCTTATCTAGGAAGAGACCCTAGCAAGCATGGAAGAAGAGCAAGGGAGCAGGATGCATGGGCAAGGTGGGAGAGTATACAACAGTGCAAAATTACCAGGTCAAACAATGCAAGTAGATTTCCATTGTCTGGGTCTTTCCCAAGGTTGTTTACAAATACTGGAAAATCCTTATATTTAGAGTACAATGACATCTTACTACCCAGTCTGGTCCAAAAGTAGATTTTTAGGGCACCTCAGTAGCTTCCCAAAAGCACCAGAAGAAGTCCACTATTGCTGGCACCAAACCAAGTTCTGAAGATGGTTGCTCAGATTATAGCCAGAGCTTTTAGCACAAGCAAACACCACCACATCCCAAAGAAGTCATTGAATTACCTTTGTCATATCTAGAAAGAGACCCTGTCCAGAATATCAAAAAAAAAAAAAAAAAAGATTCACACACACACACACACACACCAATAAGGTCAGATTTCCTCCACATGATCTCTGACTGACAACTGAATGTTCATCTTGGTAGACAGCTGAAGTTTCCACAATACATTGTGCCAACATTTCTCATCATCTCTGAAGCAACAAAACGACTGCTGAGACTCACAATTATCAGGCAAGACTGTACTGAGGAAAAACAGGAGCACTGCGAGAACACAGACTGGAAGGTGCACAGAAGTGGGCTGTAGAGGCTTTGCAAGGACAGTCATTAAGTCCTCAACCAAATGGGTTTTACAAGGTTAGCAAAAAAAGAAAAAAAAAAAAAAGAAAAAACATTCAATCTATGAGTGAAGCCACAAATAAAGCTACTAGGTGGCTTTTGATTCAGAGGCCTGATCCATGGGAGGTTGCTGCTGGGATGCAATTAAGTACCTGATCAACTCTAGCTGGGTTGCTTGGCTGAAGACATGATATTGACAGACCTGAAACCCTCAAATCACCCCAAGTTACATCTCTGATGAATAATCACAGTTCATTCAGCTGTAGGTCTAATTGTACACTTTACCATATACATGTCAGTTAATTCAATCCATGAGCTTGCTTTAGAATATTGTACATAAGAATTCCGAGATGTAAATAGGCAATATGTTACAACATCTCTAGTTAGAAGTGGTTCTAAACCAAAATATTTCAGTGCACATCTATCAGTGATACACTGAGTTGAACATTATAGCTTTTTTTCTTCTCCATATTGGTATTGCAGGTCTGCTGTTTTACTTATTTGCATTCCTTGCTATGTTCCTTCTTTCTAAGATTGTCACTTAACATTTATATTTTCTCTTCTACTGTACTATTCTATCATGAAGCTCAACATCCAATTTTCAGGTGAAACTTGCACTTTTCTTTTTGTCTGAACCATTTTGCTTCTGAATTTTTGACATCCTTAACCTAAAATCACTAACTTTTAATTTATGCAGAAGGAGTATAGCTTTTACAAAGTTCACAATTATTAGCTTGTCTTTTTCTTGGTTAACATATACAAATTCAATCTGGTTCTTGTGCTTATCTGAATAGCAGCTGACCACTTTGGTGAGTGACTTTTCAAAATTTAGTAATTTGTATTACAGACTTCCAGGAAACTTGATACTGTTTCATTTCTTCATAACAGAAATCTTCAGTGTACCAGTTCTGGTACTTCTCAACATAGCCTAGAAAACTATTGCAACAACCTCTTGTTTTACCATGTCTGATAATAGTCAAACTAAAATTAAGAATCTGAAAAAAGAAAAGTCCTGACTTTTTGACAGACAGTTATTAAAACGTACAGCCAAGGAGTGTTAAACTCTAACAATACATAAACTGTGTGCCCAGTATTGACATGATACATACCAGCCTTATGGTTGTTGCTTTCATTCAAAAAAGAGCTGAATAGGAAAAATGTTAGCTTATAAAAAGAAACAACAATTAGGCATATACCTTGAACCCAAATGATATAAACACATAGGCCAGAAGCTTGTTGTTGTGTCTGATTCAAGTTGATTATATTGGCTTGCTATCCATGCCACAACATATCCTCATATTTACGCAAACAAGGGAGATTGGTATCAAACCCAAGTGCTAGAGCATGCAAGTATTACTTATGCGTATTTGTCCTCATTATAAGTGGAAAGGCAGTACTTCAATGGCTAATGTGTTAAATTTTCAGAAAATAGTACCACCTATCATGTTATAGTTGGTTGCAACAACCAACTCCCAGTTTGTTTATCCGGACATGTCCACTAATGTCCTTTCCACCTGGACTTGTGTGAAGAATCTCACTGAAACTTTTGCAAATACTTTGCACTTTCAGAGTGAAGAGCTGATGCTGTACCCAGCAGTTAACAAGGTAGCTAGCTCATGCTGACATTACTGATGTATTGGCTTAGCATTGAGATGAACTTTGGCTTAACCAGAGTATAACACATTTTACTTACAAATGAATAGTACTGAGATAAATTCAATTTCACACCATAAACCAATAATATCAGTTCTCTTAACACATAAACTGAACCACTGTTTCATGACTGAGAGAAATTTAACAGCTATGTTTTTCATAGCGTCAACTGTTAGCAGCTCACTTGATATATGTAGCTGCAAGGCTCTAAACCAGCTCTGGTCAAGCTGACCTATTCTAAGTTGGCAGTCAGCCAAATGACCAACATAAGTGTTATTCCAGAAATACTATGCTGGACCAGATATATCTATAGTGACATGGCACTAGAAAAGTTTCTTGTAAGGTTAAGAGTCCTCACATCATAATCAGTTTTAATTCAAAATAGCTGCTCTTCTAAACAATTTGACATTTTATATACAACTAAACATCATAGTTATATAACAGTAAATTATGTTTACAAATGGTATTGAGAATATGAAATAGTGTACAAGTATATTAGTAGCACTCTTTGACCCTTGCTGCATGGAAACCAAGTATACTTGGTTCTGTGCATGTACACTTGAGACACAGAAATCAAGTTTACTTGCTTTTTGATAGTAGGGTACTTTCTAGAATTCTCCACATTTCATATGATAAAGTATGCACATTTTTGTGTTACTGGTGGTACGAACTGATTTGCATATGATTAGTGACATTAGTATGTAAAAATTTAGTCAGTGCAGTTAGGGTTAAAGATACAGCCATATTGCCTTCACGACTTGTATTACCCGTTTTAAAATACTTAGTTTTCAAACTATACAAAGTTCCTTTCCAAACATTAGAAATCTTTTCTTTACTGTAGTTCCTTACATCTTGTTAACTTTCAGTCCTTATATAAAAAAAAAAAGAAAAAGAAAAAAAGGCATAAACATTGCATAAACTTACTCTATAACTCAGGAGAGAAATATCAAGATTAGTTTTCTCTTTCCTTTCGAAAATGATAAAAGTTGACATTTAATAGTGGCTATACATATCTGTAGTTACAGATATGATTTTGAGATAATCTAACAGGATCAAGATTTGAGAAATTTCTGAAGTAAACAGATATAGCTAATACATAGAGACAAACAAATGCACAATGAAATAGCCATATTAAGGTCTCTTTAACTTTCATCCCACTGAAATATTTGAAGCAGTTGACAACAATAAAATAAGATTAATTTCATAATTTTATTGGACATCAGATGTAATAAAATAAGTCCAGCAAATTTCATAGTACACATGACAAAATTGCTAAAATATGTCCAAAATAAGAGAACTTAACAGTTGTTTTTTTAAAAAAAAACAAACGAGAAACAAAAATAGAAAATAAACAAAAAAACAATGACTGTGGTGATTGACAGTCTGGTAAAAAGGAGCTAATAGTTTAACTTAATGTTGATGTTTGTAGCCCACCCTGGAATATAAAGATTAAGAAAATGGCAGGGGGAGGAGAGAAAAAAAATGATAATAAATAAATAAAATATCCACAAAGCATAAAGCTGTAACTAAAGACATGTTGAGAACCATGTTGTCATTGATTCTGCTGTTAATTTGGTACTGAAAACAATTGGCATGATGGGGGGAGGAAAAGAGGTAGTGAGGGAATGGAGAGAGAGAGAGAGAGAGAGAGAGAGAGAGAGAGAGAGAGAGAGAGAGTGTGACAGAGAGAGAGAGAGAGAGCATTTCTATGTGACAAGTAGGGAGAAGTAGAACTGGCAGTGGGTATAAGGTAATGTTTAGAAGCAGATTTGGTGATAAGGAAAGGTGAAACATAATAGGTAGAGATCAACTGTAATCAATTTGGAAACTGAAGAAATGTAGAAATCAAGAGGCATTTCCCATTTCACTAATATTCTCTTCATATTGCACATAATTCTACAGTAAATATTATTGTGAAAATACACACATCTAAGGAAATAAATGCATACATAATTAATTTTTCTCATATAATGTATACATATTGATAGCTGTTGAAGAAGTAAAGGGAATCTTGAATAACTCCTCTGTTCCACATTTAGCTGACATTGACCTCCTACCACTTTTAGTTATAGAGTAATCTGAACAATAAAGGACTAAAAGAAGCAAGCAGTTGAAGGGGTATGTGGAACTACCATGGTACACATTGGTGGACGGGTGCAGTTCACTTGTGAAATGTGAACAGTGAGTAATTAGAAAATTCATGATAATTCATCAGCTGTTACAAGCAACTGCTTCTCTGAACACCAAATGTAGTATGTATTTTCGATATGGTATAATCAATTTTGATATTATGAGTACATATTTTTTCAGGCATCCTATTTGGTTATGTGTAGACATGCATTTGTAATGTACAGAAACATTTTCCAATGCAGTTACATAGTCCTTCAGTTTTACATGTATGGTTAAAGGCACAACTAAAGTTGATTTTATTTTATCAAAACATAAATTATTTTACATGATCAGCAATGTGTAAGAGATCACATAGCTTGCCAATTAACTTACTTAAATTTCTTTTTTAATTTGAAAATACATGCTAGAGAGAAAAAGAGAAAAAAAAAACCCCTGAAGATACAAACGACTGTCACCTTGGAAACCTATAGTTGTGTCTTCAACCATATCTATGTAAATATGAGCAAATTCTAAGTCAGTTTCCAAAGTACTAATTGGTACTCAGTAATTTTTGATTGGACCTAATGGTGAGAGAGAGAGAGAGAAAGACAACAAAGGTTTTAAATGATTAACTAACTGCACACATACTATATAGTAAGATGGCGATATACACTGCTGGAATAGTATAGCTACTTTGGATTAGATGGTAAACACTAATTCTCCAACTGACCATTGAAGTTAAGCTTTGCAGCACAGATGTCCTGTACAAATATGTCAAAAGTTAAGGTAAGGGAGAGGGGTGAGGGAAACTGGCAGGAAACTCTTAAAAGACAAAATCAGAATGTAAGGAAAATATGTTGTAAAATTGTTTGCAGAAACATTGGTATTGTTGACATCAAAATTGGCAAAGTTATTAATATAGTCTTTCTACAGTTATTACCTTGTATGAAAAGCCAAATATAGAAATGAAACTGGTTCTAAGAGAATCAACCCACTGAGTATTAGACAGTCCTAAACAAGTCTTACAGTTTTACTGTCAATTAAATGAAACCGGTTTTGAAGTCTACTGAATTTTTTGTTAGGGTTTTACTGACTATTGGTGTGTATACATGAGATGGGGAAGGGATCATAATAATTTGCACATTCAATCAACAATCTTCAGTATTTCAAATCTTTTAGTTCATCCACCAATTTCAAAAGCACGTCAGATTTATTGACCATTCGAGTTACCAAGCTCTCATTTAAAATTAATGTTGCTTAACTTTTGAGATCAGCTAAGTTTTGGTTTTCAATAAAAATTATAAAAATAGTTTTTATTTTTTTTTTTAGACAAAAAGAAAGAAAGTTAGTACAAAAGAAGAAAGAAAAGTAGTTAGTACAAAAGAGAAAGGAAACAGCCTCCAAATATAGCAATGTTACACATGCCAAAAAAACAGTACTTTAGGAATATATATAGTAGCAATACAAATTTGACTGTTTTTTTTTTAATTTTTTGGTTTTGTTCTTGTTATTTTATTTATCTCTCCTCAATATCTTACATTCATTAGTTGGTATGAAGCATATTCTTCCTGTTCTCACATCTCTTATATTTAGAGACTTTCTATTAAGTACATAGTAAAAAGGAAAGAACATGATAAGTTTACTTATCAGTACAAGAGAAAGAAAGCTTTCATAAATTATACAAGAGATGTATAAGAAATATTCAATATATGTTCATCTTTAGAAGCAAACTGTTATGTCAGTCAGTGAAATACATGCTCTGCAGCAGCAAGCAGTATATACCACATGATACACATGCTTCATCAAAATAAATCTCTAACGGTTACAGGAAATAAACTTGGCAATTTTGAGCTCAACTTTCCCAACAGGCTTCACAAGTAAACAGAAAGGGTTGGGAGAACTGACTGTTTGCTCTATAATAATACTATTTCATGTAACTTCTTGACAAAAGAAGCGAATGAAACATAGTGTAAGATAAATTTATAATTCAGTGGAACTGGTGAAACTTGAGTTACTATGAGTAAAAATGCTCAAAATTTAACCCAAGGTTGCTAATATGTAAAAAAGTGTTTTTTAAAAAAATCTCATACTAGTAGCAGTCCATTCAAGTAAAAGTTGAAATGTTTACAAGGTTTATTACTTTATAATTTCTACAATCAAACATATAGTAATTAGTTGATCATGTAATTATTATACAATATATTGACATATACATCCCAAGGGCACCAACAGGTTCAGAGTCCAGATTTGAAAAGATCTCCTCTCAGCCAATAATGAGTTTTTAGATAAATGTTTACAAGTTATGGAATATATACTGTACAGAATGGAGAAGCTTAAACATCCTTATAAAACTAAAGTAAAAGGTTCAAGAATGTTTTAGCAGCAATTTTTTAAAATAATTTTTGGTTTTTGTTGTACTTTTAGGTTCTTCTGTTTGGGTTGAAATAACTAAAACTTTAGTGCAATACCTTATAAAATCATCTTGTACACAGACTGATTCGATAGCATAAATATATGCATGTGCACACAAACACACACACACACATACATATATATGTATGTATATATATATATATATATATATATATATATATATATATATATATATATATATGTCTTCACACAGACAAAGCAAACAAGCTGATTTTACAACTGCTTCAGTTGGTAAATCCACCTATTACAAAATATGAAGATAGAAGTCAATATCTAATCAGGACAAGAACTTTTATTGAAATATGGAGTTAAATAAGAGAAGTAAACCACAGACAAAAAGTTGCAGCTAATATAAATATATGGACAATCGGAAAATAGAAATTTCTAAATAATGAAGGGAACAAATTTAAATAGAATTCTTTATCACAGTCCTGAAACGAATAAGATGATTTATTAGAAGTAAAAAAGAAGAGGAAGAGGAAGAAGAAGCAAAAATGAAAACCAAAAGCTCAATTCACCAATTTATAAATGCAAGAGAAAGTTAACCTCAAACAGTATAAAATATTTTTCTACAGAGAGATGGTGTTCATACATTATTAGGCAACACATAAGCCAGATCCTGTTTACTGAAGATTTTGATTTTCTAAATAGTTCTGAAGTATTTGAACATATATTCAATGTATATAATAATTAGCCAAAGTAAGTTGGTCAGTAGTTTGAAAAGTATAAGGAACATTTTGGATACTGAAAATAAACTGGGAGTAGAAAACTGGGCAGTCCTTTAGTAGTCAAGAAAAAGAGCTATGAAAATTGAGTATAAAGTCAGGAATATAACAAAATTTAAAGGCTGGGACCTACTGAATGTTTCCTTGAGTGTTAATAGCACAAACCATAAAGTAAAAAAAAAAACAAAAAAAAGCAACAGTTGACAGACCTCAACTGAACTCAGTGTCAGAATAAACTCATGACTCTGCAATACATCTGGGAAGACTGGAGCAATGAAGAGAGGTAGGCAAAGGGAGAGCTGGGATTTCATTTCTTTTGTATTTCAAACAACAAGACAGATGTATTCTTCACAGTACTGGGATGTCAGATAACACAGAAAAATGATCATAGTGTTGAACAGATTTCACATGAACAAATAAACTAAGATGTTTGTTGTAAAGAAAAGAACAGGGAATGCCTCAGGGTCAGTGACTCTACAGTTTGGTAAATGTAAGACTATTATGGATTTCAAAGTTGAATGTAACTGGATGTGGTAAGAATTATTGTATATGTTATAGCATGTGATGTGGGTAAAGGGTATATGATTTATAGTGTAAAAGATGTAACAGTTTGGGCTGTAGTGAAGTAGAGGTTGTACAGATTGTAGTGTGTGATATATATCCAAAAGTAGTATGAAGTGCAGAGTGTGGTGTAGGCTAAGGACAGTATAGAAAATGTAGGGTATAGTCTAAGTGAAAACTACCCAGAGAGCCTAATACTGTATCGAACATAGGCATGGCTACCTTCTAGTTCATAGAATAAGATTGATACTAGTGGTGCTCAGTCTTTTTGATTTTGTGGTGCACTGGAGATGGACAGAAATATACTGGTACACCTCATGGATAGTTAAAAGAAATTGGTTTTATATTTGAAAAATTTAGAAAATAATGTAGAAAACTATTGTTTATCTCATTTTATTAATCATATTTGTGTTTAACAAAATTATGAGTAACATGTTTTTCAAGAAGCTTAAGCAGTTGTACAGATTTTCTAAAGCCCTAAATTATATTAAAAATCTGTGGCACACCATTTGAGAACTATTGGTCTACATATACAAAATTCACAAATATAAGAACAACTAACTCAATGGCACTTTTTATATGGAAACTCATAAAACATAACCCATCATCATCATCAGTGCCACAACAATCATCACCAACATCCTTCCCATTTTTCTAATGAGGCCCACATCAGAATATAGAGAAAATATGTGTGAAATTGCTACAACTGAACAAAGATATATATATGCACTTCACATGACCTTTGGAAGTTTTTTCACAGAGAATGACTGAAGATAGTGACAGTAGTTAGAATGAAATACTAAAAACCTGGATTGGGCTGATAAAAGCAAACACTGAGTGCCATGTAAAGGAATGAACAAAATAAATGTCAGTTCATATTACAGGAGGAAATACAGTGGTTTGAGCTTCTTTTATGAATAATTTGAATCACCATTCATGGTGTAGGATAGTTAGAAAATCAGAAAGAGAGAGACAGAGAGATGAAGGTGAGAGAAAATAAACAAAAAAATAGAGTTGAGAAGATATGAATAAACAAAGAAGTGGGGAATGACAGTAAAAATCAAATTCAAACCATTTCACAATAACTACAATTAAAATCACCTGTCTTTGAAAATAATGGACAGAATCATTAAAAAGGAATGCAATAGAGATTTACTAAAATTTATTTAAAGATGATGAAATGGGCAAAAGGGCTTGATCAAGTTGTGATTAAATGATGAAGGAGTAAGAATTAAAAGAGCCAACACCATCCCTCCTATCAAATAAACATTTACAAAACATAATATAACATAAAATACAATACATGCATTTATGTATTTTAAACTAGGGGTGGATGCTTACACAAAGGACTTGTTGAAAGAATATCGAAATCAAAATATCAAGTTACTTTTGATTCCAATTCACTTGTGCTTTATGCCTGCATCTATAATTTGTTTAAAATATATTTCATTTTCAATTCTAGATTACTACTCAAATGAAAAAAAGACCTGTTATGTATACAGTCTGAAATAACTTCTCAAATTGCCAACACTCAGAGCCTAGACTGTACCATTTAAAATATAAAAGGAAAACAACTGGCCCAGAATAATGGAGGGATATAAGTGAAGCTTCTAAGAACTAGAGGCTTGAGATAATGATACTATTTATATTTTTAAAAAAGAACAGCAACAATAAAAAAAAGTTTAAAAAAAAATAGCAAATAGATAATTGGCTTCCTAAACTAAGAATAAGATAGCAAAAATTAATATGGACTATCACGTGTTAGCAAGAGAAAGAACTGATGTTGGTCAGTGATTATTCCTTGCTCATTTGAAGAGTGATTACATGATTTTCAAAGAATAAAAAATAACTAATTATCAAACCAAAGTAGATCAAGAAGACTGCAAACACCTATTCCACTTGAAGAAGAAACTGGTTTATCGCATTTCTTCTTCTTCTCAAGTGATTTAGGTGATAGTCCACAAGTATGGACTAATCTGTATACCATGGGGAGATGAGATAGATATCTATGGCAGCTGTTTTCTGTACATGTGTGATTATAACTTTTTGCATGTCAATTTATTTTTTAATGCCAATATGAACTAGACAACACATATTCAGGTAAAGGCATGGCCTAGTGCATAAGATGAGTTCATTATTCAGCAATAGCTAACCACTATTTTAGGTAGAGCTCTCCAACTAAAAGATCAGGGATTGTTAGCATAATTAAGGACTTTTTACTTTATATTATCATAATGCCAAGTTTAAGATAACCTGTAAGGTTTTGAAGCAGTTAAAAAAAAAATCCAGTGATTAGTAAATAGATGAATAAAGCTGCTGTTTAAAACACAACAGTTGTGTATATTCATCAAGTTGACAGAAGTTACATATAAAATCAGCTTACAGGGTACATGTCTACATAAGTACAACATTGGAATGACACGGGTTGACTAAAAAAACTCAGAAAATGAAGGTGAGATTTACAAACATGAATTATATTATACACTGCACATTTAAGGTTAAACATTTTGATTGTGTAAGAGTGTAACTGTATGTGTGTGTAATCTTTTTTTCTTAATTTGAAGATTATGATTATATCAAGTCAAACCCTTGCAACTTTCCATGTGTAATGAGCAGGTGTGTGTTTTGTGTGTGTGTAAGACAAAGAGAGATCCGAGGGAAATAGTAGGAATATAAAAGAATGTATAAACTGACGAAATTAAGTACACATACATATCATACTCATAGATATAGGCACTCACACATGCATGCAATAAAAAGCAGTTTGGAATGACCAACAAGGAGCAGCATTAACATCAGTAGTAGAGATTTAACATGGATTAATGAACCACAGCAGCCATTAATGCTATCAGAACCTACACAATCATGTGTGTATGTGTTGTGGGGGGAGTCAGAGGTTAAAGTGAGCAACTGAACAATTTTGGTTAATTGCAACTTGCTCAAATGTGTTTGACTTCTAGAAGACAGCAGTAAAAGAAAGGTCAGAGATAGCAGAAAAAACAGATATTAGGCTATATGTATACATGCTTATATGTGTCTATGTAGGTGCATGTATACTTGTGTATATATATATATTGGTCAGGTTGGGTCAAATAAAGAAACAAATAAAATGTGAAGTGTGTATGTGTGCGCGTGAATATGGGGAAATAGAACAGATACACAAAGGTGAAAAGAAAGCACAGAAAAACAAGGAAGGCAGTTGCCAAGAGGGTTAGTTATTATAACAACAGATTTATTAGGAAGGAGAAAAAAAAATTAAAACAAAAATTAATGAAAAATAGACATTATTAAATTAGTTTCCTAACATTTAAATTAAAAATGAAACAACAACAAAAAAAAATAATACAATACAAAACAAAAAGAAACAAATTAAAGAAGTCCCACCCCTTCTGATCCACACCACACCCATATTATATATCATATATAATACTATCAAACATTTTTCAAATAGTTTATTTATATATATATATATATAAAAGAAAACAGAGGAATAAACAAAACAAAATCCAGCATAATGGTTTTGTTTCATTAGGCGCAAAGGCCCTATAACTTTGGGAAGTGTGAGAAGGGGAGTTATGACAGTCATGCCTTTTCCAAGAACATTAGCCTATGTGTGTGTGTGTGTGTGAAGCGAAATGGCTTCAAATCAGGAATTGAATCCATGTCACAATCTCAATTCAACTCGACAATAGCAGGTTTCTTACTGTATAAAGTGCCCATCACAACAAAATCCGACATGTTAATAGGAAGAAATATAGGGAGAGACACACACACACGCATATATCTGATAAACATCCCTACACAAAACAAAAACAATAAAAGAGGCAAATAAACACATACCCCACCCCTCATACACTTAAAAAAACTCCCTACAAATCACTCCTGTTGTTCTTTTTTATTCTTTTTTTTTTTACTTTCATTGTTTTTCATTTATTATTTTTGTTGAATCTTTTAATGTTGTCAGTGTTACTAAGTGACAGCCATCAAGTGACAGTGTGTGAACAGATGTACATCTGGTCTCCTAGATGCACAGCTGCTGTGTAGATACATTTAAATCTGGTGTTTAGGGTACATACGTATACATCAAGTGTGTAAGATGTACATAGATATATTAAATTTTAAAGAGATACATACAATGAGATGTTATCAGCTCTGTTTAACTTTAGTAGTAGTGGTAGCAGCAGTAATAGTGGTAATAATAGTAGTAGTAGCGGCAGTATATGGTCTTCTCTCTGTGTATGTATGCATATTTATATATGTATAGGTGTGTGTGTGTGTGTGTGTGTAAGAAATATAGCTATGGTACTCATTTCTAGCAAGTTCATACACAAGATACATTCATTAATCCCTCAATGGAGCAGTTGCAGCACCCATGTTGGTGACTCTGTGTGTGTGCGCGTGTGTGTGATGATTAGGCAAGTAGTTGGTACATCGAGATAGTCATACTAGTTAATGTGTACTTCAGCTAATTGGAGAAGGCATAAAACAGTGATAAACCTAGTGCCAATGCAGCCTTTCAGATTGTTAGACAGACAGACAGACACACACACACTAATGCATAAGTTCAAATGAAAACAAGTATAGAGCACTTTTAAATGATAATGTACTAATAATAAGAGCAAATGATAATATAATATATATATATATATATATATATATATATATATATATATATATATATATGTATGTTGGTGTGTGCAAATGCATATGTATGTCATTGTATATATGTATATGAATGTGTTTCTTTTCACTCTTTCTCACCAAAATCTTGATCAATACTTGATGTTGTGATGGAAAAGTTATACTTCTGTTCTGTTCAAGAATTTCAGTCGTTACAGCAATTCAACATCGTTGTCTTTGTATTTCATTCTTTTTTTTTTTTTTTAAATATTTTGTTCGGATTATTGTGTGTGTGTATGTATACTTTTTTTTTTAAAAAAGATTTTAAATTTTAATACTTAATAGTTATGGTCTCTTTTCATGATTCTCTCTCTCTCTCTCTCTTTCTCTCCCTCTCTCTCTCTCTTTCACTTTTCTCTCTGTCTCTGTCTGCCAATGGCACAAGAGAAGTTGTAGAGAGGAGAAACACTAGGGTGAATGGTCAATATATATATATATATATATATATATATATATATATATATATATATGTATGTATGTATGTATGTATATATATATATATATATATGTGTGTGTGTGCGTGTATGTGTGTGTTTGTATGTGTTTATGTATATATGTAATATATATATATGTATATACATGTATGCTTAAATATATAAATGTATATATATATATATGCGCATATATATGTATATACAAACACATACATCCATATACATATATACACATACATATATGCACACATGCATATATATATATATATATACACACACACACATGCGCATGTGTGTATGTATACTAAGCAAACAGTTGTATGTCCATTGCCACTGTTCAGCTTGTTACATATTGTAGGCAACATAGATTGGATCCAACTGGTCAGCGAGGAAGCCATCTCGGAGGTGCATACGTTGTTTTTCACCACGAGAGTTGATAGGAATGACTCCTGGATCAACAACTACAACAACACCGACTATCAAATAGTGCTCTTCTAGTACAACATTGGTTACCAAGGGAACCAAATCAAGAGCCTCATTTTCGTTTCCATCCAGTTCAACAACAACGACCAGTAAATTGGTCCAGGTAAACACAGCACTGTAAAAACAAAGAAAGAGAATAGCTTTAGAGGTAAACAATACATGTACATACATATATATATATATATATATATATATATATATACATATTTGTTTTGCAAGATTTTTTATGTGAAATCGTGTGTTGAAACAGATGTTGTTGTACTTGGGGATGGTCATATTGCCAGTTTAGCCAATAAAAACACACGCACTGTATATTTGGTGTTAATTTTTTTTTTTTTTTTTTTTTCAGCTTTATATTACATTAATCTTAATCTTAATCTTATTTCGGCCAGAGTTCTTTCGTCACACTTCTGTGACCTCATCAGTGGTCCTTTGTTTCCTTCTTTCTTATGTGTGTCTCACCTTGCTAACTATCAGCCATTTTGTATTTTGACAAAATACAAAATGGCTGATAGTTAGCAAGGTGAGACACACATAAGAAAGAAGGAAACAAAGGACCACTGATGAGGTCACAGAAGTGTGACGAAAGAACTCTGGCCGAAATAAGATTAAGATTAAGATTAATGTAATATAAAGCTGAAAAAAAAAAAAAAAAATTAACACCAAATATACAGTGCGTGTGTTTTTATTGGCTAAACTGGCAATATGACCATCCCCAAGTACAACAATATATATATATATATATATACATATATATAAAAATTTAAAGAATGGAGAAAACGCATGTTATAATTGCATACTTTATTCCTACATATGTTTCAAAGGATTACAACCTATGTGATCCATAGGGATCTGTGATATTAAAATTGTAACCTTCTCATCAGGGAAAGTATGGGAATCATCTTAAACGTAAGACATTATGACCGAGTATGAAAACAATAGATGGATAAGGTTATGACGTGATTCATTTGAGAAAAACCGTTAGAGAATTGGACGCTGCCGGATAGTAGGTTGGACAACACATACATATAAATGTGTGAAAACATACATGCATACATAAATACATATACACACATATGCATGTGTATATATACATATATATATATATATATATATATGTATATATACATATGTAGGAATAAAGTATGCAATTATAACATGCGTTTTCTTCATTCCTTAAATTTTTAAATATACTCAAATACCCAAAATTTCAAGGACTTCCTGCCTTAAAAACAGGAACAACACCAAAGTTATTTTGTGTTCTTTGCTACATTGGTTTCTATTAACCCATTTATTCTATCCGAAGAATTATTATTCATTAAAATATAAGAAATACATATAACTATATATATATATATATATATATATATAAATGTTTTTAATTAATATTTTTTTTATATAAAGTCAAAACAATGCAAATTATAAAAAATAATACAGGTTGATGAGGCTTTGTACTTTTAGCTTGTATTTTAGTTGCATAGTTTCTTAGACACAGGTACACTATTCACCACTTGATTATAATACTTTTCGTGGAGGCGCAATGGCCCAGTGGTTAGGGCAGCGTACTCGCGGTCATAGGATCGCGATTTCGATTCCCAGACCGGGCGTTGTGAGTGTTTATTGAGCGAAAACACCTAAAGCTCCACGAGGCTCCGGCAGGGGATGGTGGCGAACCCTGCTGTACTCTTTCACCACAACTTTCTCTCACTCTTACTTCCTGTTTCTGTTGTGCCTGTAATTACACGTGTCTGTGGAGTGCTCAGCCACTTGCACGTTAATTTCACGAGCAGGCTGTTCCGTTGATCGGATCAACTGGAACCCTCGACGTTGTAAGCGATGGAGTGCCAACAACAATAATACTTTTCATTAATTTTGCTAAACACTTCTTTCTTTGTTATCTTCCAATGCTATTTTCATTTTATTTTGTCATCAACCATACCCAGATACACAACTCAAAAAAAAAAAAAAGGTTATTACAAAATAATGTTTGAAATAAATTGTATTACAGGTAGAATTTAGAAAAACTTATTCCTTATGATGATTATGATGATGATGATGATGACTGAATTTATGTGAGCACAGCAAAGGGGTAAACTGTAGTTTGAGCATTTATTTTAAGAACAATCACCGTGGACTCATGATGATTGTTCACTTAACAAATAATACTAACATTTGTTTTCCAATTTATTGGCATTACATTTATTTATTTTTCTATGGTGTCACACTTAGATAAATGGCAACAGAACAGATGTTAGATACATACCATTCACATATCTTACGATGACAGCGAAGGACAGAATTCTCTATATCAATTGGATGATAGCGCATGCCACGCAACATAATTGTTTCATCAAGACTACCAACCACAAATATAGCATCATGGCGCTCTGTGGAAAAGAGTAGAATAAAAACTTTGCAATTTGTTGTAATTCAAAAGGAGAACAGTAATCAGGAAAAAAGCATTGTAGACATTGATTAAAGTTACTAGAAATTATCATGGGGAAATAAATTTTACAGTTAATTTTCATCCACTTTTCTCTCATAAAATAGATTAAAGATGCAAATATTATTCTTTGGAGAGAAGTTAATGAAAAATTACGTTTGTAATAAGATTATTTTTCATTAGGAACAAAGAAGATTTGTGACTTCAAAAATACTACTTGAAAGATACAAACCCAAATTGGTTAATAAATTTATAAAGCAGTATGAGTTGATACTTAGTATATTAGTCACAATTTATTGATATCAATGGGATACCAAGATATTATTGAAAGTAAATCTGTTTTTACTACACATGATTGAGGAAGTCATTGCTTTTTAACAATGAATGGAGTTATTTACTTTTCTTTTAATTCATGGTTACTAAATCAGTCTTAAAGCCTACATATAGAGATCTGTATATTTCCAAGAAGATGGGGCACTAGACAATCAAGTGAGGCACTGCATAAGATGTCACTAACTCTACAGCTACTATGGTTGTTAAGTAGTAGCTAAATAAAAATGACAAGTTTTCATTACTTTTGCAGTGCTGAGTTGAATTCCTTTCATGGAAAATTAACCTGTGCTACACCGAAAACATATCCAGATCTTGTCTTTGCTTTACATTATGGAAATTGAAGTTGTGATTAGCTTTTTCTTTTTTCTTTTACACTACTTAGAAATTAGTTGAAACAAGCTGGGTTAATAACAAACCAACTCCTATGTGTCTAAGTATGTAGATCTCTATGGAAAATCAAAAGATTTGAAAAATTTATGAAGTCTAGAATTTTTAGTAGAATTCTCAAAACACAGTAAACTAAATTTAGTTTATTTATGAACTTTGTTTTCTTTTTTCACCTACTGACAGTCTTACAGCAGGTAAAGCAGAATAAAGCTATATTATAAAATTTTTTTTACATAACATTTATCTAATTTAAGCCAATATATGTTGTTATTCCAAAATATATTAAATAAGGGAAATGCTGTGAAATAAATGTCAACATAACAGAAAACACAATATATTTCAGTAAAAACAAACTAAACATTGAAGCTGAAAAATAAAAAAACAAACTATTATAATACATGAAATATGAAAGTAAGAATCCAAGAATTGATTTCCTTCCCAGACTGCAAGCACTGCAGATTTATGAAAGGGCATCAGTTATTTGGTAACAGTTTTCATCTTGAAGGATGTGAAGATATCTTCTCTACTTAATACAATAGTTTATACAACAGTGTCTTTCAAAAAGACAAGAGGTTTATATGTTCAAAGATATAAATATATATTATCATAGCAGTTCTTGGAAGTTTTGAAATAAAATCTCCCTTTGATAAGTTTCCAAATTTTTGTAGGAAAACACAAGTGACTATATTTATTTTTGTTTGATCTTATCGTGTTGATTAAACATTTCTGATTTGGTAGAAGCTGAAACTTGAACATTTTGTAACAATACATTTGACAACATATATAATACCAAACATTACAGCCAGCTAAACATGACATTCAAATATAGATTTGTTCAAGGGAACAGCAATATCCACAACATTCAAACTCATTAGAATCTCAAACCAGGAAACCCTTCAATTACCTTCTAAATAATAAAAAGAGATAAAAATTAATCCTGTAATGAAATTATCAGGTCTGTCTTACTCATATATATTACAACATCAACAACAACAACATAAGCATATTCCAATGACAATGTTAGTTGATAATTAGTAGGGATGAAAGTTCAATCAAGGCAGATGGACACTTGTAAAAGTGGTCAATACATGGAGTGTAGATATTGATTAAGATGAAATAAACCAAACAACACTTAATTAGACAATTTATTCCTATTTGCGCAAGCTTAAAACCCATTTACTAGACAAAAATATCTTCGAAGCTAGCAAAAGGTTTATTGGTTTCTTGTTGAATTTTGATCTATTTGGTGAAGTATGGTATCCTGGAGTGGTTCTATTCCAAATGAAACTTTGAAACTTAGATTCATGCTCCTCTGTTACTATAAAACATGGTACCATAGTCTCAAACATATGCATGGTTATAGCTATCAAATGAAATGGATTTTAGTTGCTCCGACTAAAATGTAAAAACCTCTTCTTCATCATCTTTCTGCAGGGAAGAGGCAAAATTGTTAAAGAATTGAAATAAATGTATTTTGACAAAATTTTTTTTTTTTCGGAAGGAAAAAAAATTACCAAAATAGATTACACCTGAAGCAGTATTAAGATAGGAAATTTTAATCTGAAATTAACCAATGAAAATAAAAATAAATTTATATATTGCACATATCTTCAGATAAAATATTTTGTTGTTGAGGCCTTCCAGAGAACTAAAAGCCAACAAATATTATTGTCAGCATTAAATTGGATTTCAGTTTGTTCATGCTCTTTTTCAATCACTTACTGTATTGGAGATTGGTATAATTCCTGAGATTAGTTTATATTCCTACCTAATTTCATGTGTGGGTGAAAGAGTATGGCTACTTAACAGTGGTAGTTTATAAACTGTGACTAAACCAAATTCATCAGAATTACATGCAGTGGTGTGATGGAGTCTAAGCTTGCTTTACTTTATATTATCAATGCTTCTCTGATCTGGGCTGAGACAGCTTGGTACCAGGGTTACAGTAGACAATCTAGCCAGAATACAAGGAGTTGGAGCAGGTACCTCAAAGTATTGCACCAAACCTTCCAACAGTCCCACTAATCAACTGCCCTGGATTGATACTTTTCTTTATCAATCCCAAAAGGACGAAAAGAGAAGTTGACATTGACAGGATCTGAACTTAGAGTGTAGAGAATTGGAACAAATACTCCAAGGCATTCTATTCAACCCTCTAATAAGTCTGCAATTATACTGCCACAGAGATGGTTTTATAACTGAATTATTGCCTGAGTTACTGAAAAGAGATATACCTTTCCTATTACAGCCACTTGGATGAAAAGTGGGAATGGAAAATAAAGACAAGCAGACCAGCCCCAGAAGCATTAGGGCTCTAGAGTGGAAGAGAATTTCATAATAAACAGAATTGCATAAATGTATTCACAAGCATAACATCTACTGAAATGCAGTTAAGGCATTGTTAAAATTACCTGGGCATTTTAATTGCAAGAATATCTTTTGTACATACCATATCATTCACTCAGATATTTAAATCAGGGATTATGTTTTATACCTACCCTGCTAATAAAGACTATTTATATTAAATTATTAATATATATTTTAAACTTTACTATATGTAGTGAGCATTCTAAAACTCGATTTTTTTGAGAGAGAGAGGGGGGATTTTAGGAGTAGCTAGGATCATTTATCAAATCAATAATATTTTATATATATTGTTTTCTTAATCTTATCTATAAAAGTACACACTCACATGCGCAACATGTATACAAACAAACTTATAATTTGTCACATACATACACACAGGATGGCAGGGAAAAGAATGTGCTACAAATGTTGAGAATAAATTGAATAGATTATTTTTTTGAAATCAAGAGCTGAGCAAGGTGTTTTGGTTCAGATCAACATGCCCAAGGCTTGATGTGAGTCAACCATTGCATTTGTTGTGTTATCATGCTTTAAAAAAAGAAAACCCAGCCAAAATGATTTGCATGCCAGAGGTAGGTTCAACTATGACATAGTATAAATTAATGCAAAATTGATAAAAATAAAATTTCAAAAATTGGTTATTTTTTTCTATAAATATTGAAGTCTTAGCAAACACAAGGTCAGTTGTGGCGAAAGACTGATATGGTGAACAGAACTGATACTGATATATTGGTGGTACTCAAATTAATTCAAAAGTGATGAAAAGATAACTTGAGTCCTTTGAGATTGGAACCTGACGCTCAGATGTATGAAACTAATCACTGAAAGGCGTTTAGCACTACACTGTAGAAGACAACCGTTTACATTGACCTGTCTTATTAATATTAAAATCTATATGCATGTAGAAGCTTAAAAATTATACTTAGTACAACCATTTTAGCAAATGAAATGTTATTTCATAATTTCAAGTACAAAGATCGTTCTTCTCTAGGTGCACTTTTGAAGATTCAACTCATATAGGTTATACCCGAAAGTCAAACAGTTCAAAAGATAATATTTGTTAAGCAGATGAGTCACTGCTTAGCTACATCTTTGGT
>NC_142929.1:100264950-100389950 GCF_046866305.1 Octopus bimaculoides
ACATTCATTCAAAATTCTTCAAACGTTCACCCAAAATTTGAAGACTAACTTCGTAGTTTAATCTTATTGAAACATATCTACAGAAACATTCTTTTCAATGAATTTAATTATCTTACCTCCGTCAGATTGTGTTAGCTCAGTACGCCTAATGAAGCCAAGGAAACCAGTCCTGGCATAGGAAGTATGGATGTCTCCAGTAGCAAGTTTTGAATCAAAGTGATCGTTGTGCAAAGATTCATCCCCGTAGATACTGTAATAACCAGTGGCATTGTGGGGGCTGCTCACCCAAATCTGAAACAACAGAGACAAACTTAATAGCAGTGTGAAGATGTCTAAGATAAGAAAATATTTACTGAAAACAATCAACAAAGTACAGTAATATGAATCTCCAATTAACTCGAGCTGAAAAAAATCTTACCTCTCCAAGGTGTGAGTCAGCACATTGGCCTTTAGTTTCAGGATTGGCTATTACAACTTTTACTCCTGGAAGAAGCTAGAAAGACAAGAGCAATATTTCCTTATAAGTTGTATCAATATTTGCAATCAGTACATGGAGCAAAACATATGATCCTCTATTTAAAATAAGATACCGCCAGGATACAATATGAATGATAGAAATTGGATGAATCTAAACGAGTTTTTCATGTGCATTCTGCAACACTGCATAAAGTTGAATGGGATTCTTTATAGCTTTGTATGAAAGAAATTTGTGTATATATAATTCTATAAAATATGTTACTTTTAAATTTTACCTTGTTTTTTATTTTTTATTTTTTTTTACTTACCTGTAATTTTAATTTACTTGTAAGGTAAATAACAAGTTCTGCTTAGTTATATTAGTGAATCATTTCACCACTGCGTGTGCTTTTATGTGCAAATGAATTTATTTTGATGTTTTCTTCATACATTTTTGATAGATTTTTCAAACATTTTGATAGATTCATGCAATTTATTTTTATAGTGCATCTGCTTCTTTACCATCAAGTTCAACTAAAATTTAAGTAGTCTTGAGACAAAAATTCCATCACAGATTTATACAAGAACCTTTTGTTGTAGTCCATATACCATATTCATATATCAATAAACAAAAAGTGTTTCATGAACTCAATTTTAAGTTTTTGAATTTAATTTAAACAATGGGTGGACTCTTGTTTGAAATATAGTAACAAAAGGATTCATATAAAAAAAACTTCATAATTCAAAATTAAATCTTGGGTACCTTTCCTGATTCCCGCAAACACAAGCTATGAGGACTTCCTTTCTCAACCAAGGTCACTCTGTCATTCCTGAGAGCACGCAAGTCAACATACACTGTAGATGGTTCAGGACTTGAAGCACCCTGTAAAGAGCAGAAGCAGGCAAAAAAAGGTTAGATTTATGATTAAATTAAAAATAATTAAATTCTTTGTTGTAGATAATGTAAGCCAGTATTCTATGATTAATAACATTGGAAAGATAAATTTGTCAATCAAAAGCAATTGATAAACCCATTATTTTGAAGATGTTAGTCTCGTGTATTTCATTATTGAATTGATCTTAACTTATATTATTCTGTTTCTTGATTATAACATTGTTATGCAAATTATTATTACAAACGTTAGTTTACTCAAAATGCTTATTTAAGTATTCTATATGCATTTTCCATCTGTATATAAACTACATATTCTGGATATGATTGCAAATAAATTTTAATGTGTTCCTATTTACCAACTTTTCAGTTTACATATCCAAATTTGAATCTGTAATATGTAAGCCATAGTGAACATTCAGTTTCCCTATGAAATTGAATATTAAGTAATCAGTTGCTGATGGGATGTAAACAATGCTAATTAACTCAATCTTTTTAAATGAATTATTAGGTAATGTTTTAAATTTCCAAATTTACAGAATTAATGTTGTATACATTAGAATCATCTGGAATTAATTCTATCAAAAGTGCTGGTACACAAACAAGCAGAAAAAGATTTAGAGGAAAATGTTCAAATGTTAGTGAAGACTATTTTCCTACCTGGAGTGCAACTCCAATGCACACTCTGCAACCGAAACTGGTACTAACTGCACGTGGAGCAAGACCAAGGTTGGCAAATAATTTTGTAAATGAAGTGGTTAGTTGAATTCTTGGTCTTTCCTCAGCAATAACACAACATGTTCTCACACAAGACAGATTGATGCCACGGGCCTGAAAATTTAGAAACAATTATTGTTTTAATGAGAGAATATACAAAATAAGAAGGAAATCAATATGTCAATAGAAAGTAGACATATATGACTAAATAATGATTAAAAAGCATTATAATTATTATTGATAATTTAGAAGACAAGAGGAGAAGAGAGACTTACTTTAAGGGCCGCAGTGGATGTTCCCAAACCTTTAGTACAAAGTTCCATAACACCATAGGAACAGAACGTATCACGAGCTAGAAATAGAGTAGACATTACATGTCAGTGCAAAATAGGAAGCTTAAAAGAACGATATAACAAATTAGCCATGTAAATAGGAAAATAATTAAAT
Organism: Octopus bimaculoides; assembly: GCF_046866305.1. NCBI lineage: Eukaryota > Metazoa > Mollusca > Cephalopoda > Octopoda > Octopodidae > Octopus > Octopus bimaculoides. The sequence continues at coordinate 100,267,463 of NC_142929.1, forward strand.
ATAATACGTCTAAGGTTCCTGAAGGTCCAAATTTGCGTATTTCAACATCCAGATTGATGGCACATTTACTTTTGTAGCTGGATACACTTCCTACAGCTAACAATTTTAATGTGGACTAGGAATCGAATGCTTTTAATCATTCCATACACAATAAGACAAACAGGACTACATGCTTTGCTCAGATTCATAATGCAAGTGTTGCTGTAAGGATTATGCTCAGAACTATAATCAATGGTCCTGCACCTTACACTCAGTCATTGACAAAAAGTTAATGAAGAGAAAACAAGAACTTTTACTGAAAGTTAAGAGCTAAAGTTTTGTTAAAGATCAAATTTGCCTAAGTAATTTTTCTATATAAAATTTTCTACATCTAATACAGCTATCTGCCTGATATAACACTATGAAAACTATTTAATTAAATTTTTGAGTCAACAAGAGAATAGTCATTCATGCTGCTAAATACAGAAGCTAAATATCCTTCAATAATACCCTACTATCTTGCAAACAGAGAAGCACAATGGACAACAGAAATACAGATACACCATACCTGAAAATAAAATTAGATAGTTACTGCTAGCATGCTTTTGATAATTAGGTCTACCTAATTAGGGATGGTCTAAAGCTTAACATAAATGTTCTGACAGCAACTGCAACTGGACCATTAACTATTACTAATAGAAAAGCTGCTAATAAAACAGCCACACTACTTATTGTCACATCGTTATTTGCTATCACATTACTTACTAATATAATAATGCTATTACTTCCTAACAGGACAATCACATGGCATATAGAACAGTCACATTACTTGATTTGCTTAATATAACAGTCATATTTTCTTACAGAAATCCAGATTGTGTCAAGAGTAGGAGTTTCATGTGAAACTCTTTATAAGCAAATGATAAAGTTCAATAAAACTAAACAAAATAAATTCTTACTTTTGTAGTTATGGACAGCAGTTAACCATACTGCTGGGTTGGCTTCCACTTCTGATGGGGGAATCAATATGGAATGGTGGCCAGAATAAATGCTGGGAAAATGAAACAAAGAACATCAAAACAGTGAAGATATACAACTAAGAAAATAACTCAAGATATAACTGTGTGTCTATAACATTTGAAAAGGAGCAAATTTACAGATGTTTTATATCTAAGGTAGCAGGAAGAAAATTTGCTGAGATGATGATGATGATGAAAAGGGCAAATAGCAAATAAATAATTTTCTTCTTCTTTTTTAAGGACTTTCGAGCGAGATCGTTGCCAGTGCCCCTGGACTGGCTCTTGTGCGGGTGGCACATAAAATACACCATTTGAGCGTGGCCATTGCCAGTACCGCCTGACTGGCCTTCGTGCCGGTGGCACGTAAAAGCACCCAGCTGTAGAAACTCTGCCAAATCAGATTGGAGCCTGGTGTAGCCATCTGGTTTCACCAGTCCTCAGTCAAATCGTCCAACTCATGCTAGCATGGAAAGCGGACGTTAAACGATGATGATAATGATGATAAGGAAATAAAAATTAAAATGTTTATCAATATCACCATTGATTTAGTGACAGCTTTCCCCACACTAACAATAATTTATCAACTGTTAAGTAAAACTTACGCAAGGCTTATAAAGTGAATTGCACATGTACTTACCTACTCAAACACCATAACACAAAGCCGAGACCACAGTACGGGTCAAGGCAGAGGGCTACGTCTCTGGAGGGATACAGCTCACATTGGAGTTTCTGAGATCGACAAAGAGCTGTGGCAGCAGCATGAGACATCTAATATGTAATAAATATAGATAAAACATTATTGATCAGAGATATAAGTAAATACAAGAAAGTATTCAATTATATTGTAATATTTTATTAACTTTTCCAAGGCTTTACCATCAATTCCTATGAAGTACTCAAATCATATAAGTTTTACGGTATTTAAAGAATTTCATTCAGTATGTGTAAGTGAGTGTATCATTTTATAAAACCTAGAATTTCTGAGTGAATTTAAATAAAAATACATTAATATGTATTTAGAGAAAATTGAATGATATATGAAGCAGAACATTTTGGTGATACTCACCTCAGTACAGCGATTCAAACAGACATGTTATCATTAGGGAAAATATATGTCTGCATGCGTGTGTCTGTGTGCACATGCAAAAATTATATTTTTGACATTTATTAAAAGAGAAAATAAGAGTCTTACCTTGACTCCAGCAAGCATTCCTGTAGTTGACACACTGAAATCGAGGTAACAGAGCATCTCAGGTGTAGGTGCACGGTAGACAACTGATAATTTCTTCTTGCCAAGGTCATCAGTATCTAAGAGCTGAGGCCAAGTCTTGGGATCAACAACAGCACCTGCTTCCTGTTAATGAAACCAAGAACAAACTTTGTCAATAATGACACCACCCTTATATATAGCTTGTTAAAAATGGACTTACAACTTCTGAACTATTTTCATTTGTATTAACTAGGAACAGACTATGTATATGGACACCCACTTGCCAATTTTACATATTATCTCAGTACATAAGTAAAACAAATGAACAAAGAGATAACTGGTAGAGACAGACACAAACAAAAGCATATGGATGCCAACACAATGTTGGGCTATGTGAACAATTTTTAGAGGCAAAGTGTCAAAAATCTATCCAACAAGCTACAAGTATATTAAAGTGAAACAGAGAAAGGATTACTTACTTTACTTTTCAGCAGTTTAACAATAGGGTTATTTGTAAGGATTGCCACAGACTTGCTTACTTCAACAATCATTCTAACTGTGGGTAGGGTAGTGGCTACATTCTGTGGGTGTGGTGGTCTTATTGTAACAGGGACACAACCTGGAAAGAGAACAAGGAATACTTTAGGACTTTTCCTCCAAGGCACATTTGAAAAGAAACTGTGGGATGTGGACTTTTCTCGAACTGTCTCAATCTCTATATCAAAAGTGTAATGCTAACTTTACAAAATACACTTTTTCTAGACTAAATTCTTTGGAATTTTCACATAATACTGCTCACTGAGAATTTATTAAAAAAAAAAAAATTTTTTACATAGACACAAGGTCTTGCATTTTTAGTGTGGTGGTGGTGGTGGAACAGATTGTTGCACTGAAGCTAGTATTTAACTGGTTCTTTATTTTATAAACTTCAGAAAGATGAAAAACAAAGTAGACTGTAGTAGGAATTGAACTAAAAAAAAAATAAAATAAAGAATCAGATCAAATGCTGCAAGGCATTTCTTCCAGCTCTTTACATCTTTAGCTTGACACTCTAATGATTCTGCCAATCCACTACCCTTAATAATTTCTAATTTAGGCACAAAGCCAGTAATCTTGAGGACAGAGGTAATTTGATTAAATCAACCACCGATACTTTATTTTATCAACCCTGGAAGGATGAAAGCAAAGTTGACTTTGGTGGGATTTGAAATTAGAATGTAAAGAGCTAGAATAAATATTACAAGGTATTTTGTTTGATACTTTAACAAACCTGCCAATCCCCCACCAGAATACTGTTTCTAATTTAGCACAAGGCCAGCAAGTCTGAATTTGATACATGACTAAAAGAATAAAAGGCAAACTTGGCCATGGCAAGATTTGAACTCTGAGTATGAAAAGCTGTAACTAAATACTGCAAAATATTTCTTCCAATGCTCTAATGATTCTTCCAGCGAAATAACAATAACAATAATAATAATGCTGATAATGATTTCTAACATTGGTACAAAGCTCCAAACTTTGAGAAAGGGTTACAATATATTTAAACAACTCCATTACTTAACATCAATAATATGCAAGCCAGTGAGGTAACTTCTATGCAAGCAATTAACCTGCAAGATATAGAAGATCGGGTGCCTGCAAATTCTGGGTTTACATAGCAACAATACTACAATAACAAGCACAATGTGAACTCTTTACTTACCCACAAAAAGGCAGCCATAAAATGCAGTAACTAAGTCCAGCCCTATTTAAAATAAAAGAAAAAATATTAAGAAAAGTATTACTGTAATTAGTGGTTAATGGTAAACATTTTAGTTGTATATATGGGGTACGCATAATGATTGATAGATTAATGCAATCTTTAAAGATATATATATCAGGCGCAGAAGTAGCTGTGTGGTAAGTAGCATGATTACCAACCACATGGTTCCAGGTTCAGTCCCACTGCGTGGCACCTTGGGTAAGTGTCTTCAACTATAGCCTCGGGCCGACCAAAGCCTTGCAAGTTGATTTGGTAGACAGAAACTGAAAGAAGCCCGTCATGTATATGTATATATATGTGTGTTTGTGTTTGTCCCCCCAACATCGCTTGACAACCGATGCTGGTGTGTTTACGTCCCCGTAACTTAGTGGTTCAGCAAAAGAGACCAATAGAATAAGTACTAGGCTTACAAAGAATAAGTTCTGGGGTCGATTTGCTCGACTAAAGGCGGTGCTCCAGCATGGCCACAGTCAAATGATTGAAACAAGTAAAAGAGTAAAGAGAGTATCAGCATTTACTTACCTGGTGGGTAAACCAAAGCTACATGGTCTCCTGTGTTGAGACGACCCTTCTCCATCAGTAGGCAACCAATACGTTCAGCCTTCTTATGTAATTGCGAGCAAGTCATCACAAGTGCAGGCTGCACCTAGAAAGAAGAGAGAATAAAAGACTTATAATAGGAGAAAAAGAAGAATTGCAGCTGACTATGGAAAGGCAGTTTGAAATTACACCCTGGACTGGCTCCCGTGTAGGAGGCACGTAAAAAACACCTTTTTGAGCGTGGCTGTTGCCAGTACCATGTGACTGGCCCTCGTGCCGGTGGCATGTAAAAGCACCCACTACACTCTCGGAGTGGTTGGCGTTAGGAAGGGCATCCAACTGTAGAAACTCTGCCAGATCAGATTGGAGCCTGGTGCAGCCTTCTGGCTTGCCAGTCCTCAGTCAAATCGTCCAACCCATGCTAGCATGGAAAATGGACGTTAAACGATAATGATGATGATGATGATGATGAACAAAATCTCCATCAACCGGGAACAAACTAGGCTGTACAGAAAGAAGTGTACCATATACAAAGTAGCAGATTGAGCATCACAGAGTTGCTAATTCAATGCAGTCTCAATGAAAACACTCAGGATCACTGTAGCTGATGGAGTAGGAGAAGTTAAAAAAACAAATGTATAAGCATACATCAGAAGAGATAAGCAAATGTAATAACAGAACTGTATAAAATGCACACAAGCTACAGTCCATTGGAACTAAGAGACATGTTGGCACTTCAATATGAAAGATTTCACTGCACAAGGATTAGTATCTTCTCAGCAGTATATGACCTCTTGATTTCTTACGCTGTGAACCACAAATTGGATAGAAGCTTTTAGTACTAAATCATTTGCTACTATTGGAACCATCTCAAAGAATACAAGGTTCCAAGATCAGAGGAAACAAACACCCCGTTTCTCTTTGTCCTTTTGAGTTCAAAACATTAAACAATATTTTAAAGGTTTTATTTTAATGTAGAACACTAGTAATGTGCTTGTACCTTTGAATTGAGCAAAGTGAAAACAATATGATCTGGGTTTGATTGTGACCGCCATCGAAGGATCTCTGTCAGGAATTGATGCTGCAAAAGAAAATAAATGCACAATTTAGTATATATTAACTATAACTGGTTGTTACAATATATATTCAAATTATCAAAGAGAAAATTGATAAAGTGAGATATGAAAAGAAATACATATGCATGGTAATGAGTTAGGAAATGATTAAAAGAAAACAATATCAAATGAAAAGAGAGTACAGACACAAGAAAGTTGAGGTTGTTGCTGTTATTTAACCTACAGTGCAACCATGATTCAGAACACATATGATTAAAAACATTCTGTCAATAATCATTTCATCTTTTTAGTTATCTAGGACTATATTAGGCTAATGTGCATTTCTATATTTATGAATGCAGGGTATGATATGAGGGATATTTCAGTGCTACTTATAGTCAAGTGACCATAAGAGAGACTCATTAGTTGTAAATGAAATGCCAACAAGCAAATATATCAAACACAATCAAGTCAAGAAATAACCTTCGAATCACACTCTATAATCTTAAATAAGGACAATGAACATTATATAATGTCTTATCCTTGCAAAAAATGAGATGGTTATAGTTGGAATTCCTTTGATAATAAGTCTGCTTGATCACAGTTGACAGCAACAAGAAATCAAAAATGAGAAAGCAACAAAAGACATTAACCCTAAACAGCTACCAACTGTCCAACCCATGCCAGCATGGAAGATGATGATGCAGCACTACCTCACTAAGGAGTATAGTTTTCATATATAATGCCTCAGTGACTCCTTTAATCACAATCATCTCAGATTAGATTCAAAAGAAAACCATTCAGCAAATTGCTCAACTTCTCTTAGATGACGGTAAATCATTGTACTATATCTTCTCTTTGCCATCTTAGGATTGCTATAATAAATTTTGTTCAACTTGCCAGTTACATTTCCCATCTACTATGCCTGATGTATTTCTCCTGTTTCTCTGATGCTTGTCACATTATTTTTCTTTCTCCTTTAACCTGGCATTTAAAATGACTAATGCCAAATATATTTATGGTACAGTTATTGCAAGCTGTTTAAGTCCTATATTAACTTCATACAATTAAAACTTAACCCAATAAAATGTTTAAGAGTAGAGCTTTTGGAGGAATCCATTCTATTTAATGATGGCAATGTACACAGCAGTGTAACCTAGGTGTACAGAAGGTAGTGTTTTCTTTATACTGGAGCTAGAGTGAGAAATAAGAAAATATAGATCTCATACTTTAGATGTTGTGCCATATGAAATGGAGTTATACTCCAGATTTGATGATGTTATTGCTCAAGTCCAAGTCAATAATGATCAAAGTGTTCCAGCTATACCTCTCCCATCTTATTTTCAGACAATGTATCTAAGACTATTCTCTAAATTTTATATTTCCTTTCTGAAGATGGTACTTTTGATGTTTCATATATATATATATATATATATATATATATATATATATATATATATATATATGTATAATAATAATAATATTAGGGACAAAATCCAAAATTACAGGTAAAAACTCAATTAAAATCAATTTATAAAATATAGTGGATTTTCATCAATGAGTTCTTGAAACTTGGTTCTTTTCCCTAAAACTATATATATATATATATATATATATATATATATATATATCATCGTTGTCGTTTAATGTCCACTTTCCATGGGTTGGACGGTTTGACTTAGGGCAAGCAAGCCAGAAAGCTACAATAGGCTCCAATCCCATCTGGCAAAGTTTCTGCAGCTGGATGCCCTTCCCAACGCCAACCACTCTGACAGTGTAGTGGGTGCTTTTTACATGCAACCGGCATGAGGGCCAGTCAGGTGGCACTGGCAATGACCACACTTGAAAGGTGCTTTTTACGTGCCACAGGCACAGGACCAGTTAGATGGCACTGGCATTGACCATGTTCGAATGGTGCTTTTTACGTGCCACTGGCAGGGGTGCCAATCAAGTGGTACTGTCATTAGCCATGACAATGACTTCACTTATTTCAACAGGTCTTCGCAAGTGCAGTTTATTCCCCAATGATTGAAGGGTACTCTTAAATGGGCTGGTTATGCTGCACTGGCATAGGCCATGGGTTATGGTCTCACTTGGCTTGCTGGGTCTTCTAAAGCACAGCATATCTCCAAAGGTCTCAGTCACTTGTCATCACCTCGGTGAGGCCCAACGTTTGAAGGTTGTGCTTCACCACCTCATCACGCTAATTTAAATATAAGTTACAACAGGGATGAAGTGAACATAGTGGGAACATCATCATCATTATTTAACGTCCCTTTTCCATGCTGGCATGGGTTGGATGGTTTGACTGAAAACTGCTAAGCTGGGGAGCTGCACCAAGTTCCAATCTAATGTCAACCACTCCAAGAGTGTAGTGGGTGCTTTTTACAAGCCAGTTACGCAACACCAGTATTGACCACAACTACGATCTCACTTGGCTACACGTAATGTAAACAAACTCTAATGTATGAGAAAGTCTTAAAAGAATTTCAATGAACACTATGTGACAGAACTTCCATAAAATGCCATAACTGATCTTGCCAGTCAGAACAGAGTGATTTGAAGACTATAGTATATACCACTGTCTATTAATGGTAGCTTATAAGTCTCCTCAAAGGAGAGTTGGTAGTCTTAACATAAGTAAAGTATTGCAGCCTTTAAATTGCTGTTTGAAAATCATTGAAAACAAAAGCAGCAAAACTTTAGAATACACCTTTAGGAACACTGAGGGAAAGGTTATTGGAAAGCAAACTCTCTCTCTCTAATAGTTTCCTTTTAAAAAATAGATGGATATCTATTGAGATTAAATAATTGAATGTAAGATAATATATAGAAATTGTTCTTGAAATAGAGCAATCAGATAAGCTGGGAAACTACTAATATGGGATATAGTGATACTATTTAACAAAATTAGTCAACCTGGACTCTTGAAATGTTAAGATTATGTTGAGATACAATTTAGAATTTTTTTCACACTAAGTGTAAAGGGTGTTTATAGATTGGAGAAAAGAGAGCTGAATGTATTTAATGGCCACTTTGTTGTTGTTTGATGTTTGCATGAGGAAATACACAAAATGCACACCTCTCCCACCAGTCTAAGAAGCCCTGTAAAGGGTTATGGACACTGCCATCCCTTCTAGCTAAAAAATGGGAAAAAAGGAAGGAAAGAATGCAGTTCTGAAAATGAAATGAAGCTTCTTAAATAAATTTACCTTCTTTCCTTGGTCACCATCTTCTTCACAGTTGAGAAATTCACGACCTTGGGCCCAGGCTAGCCGCATGCCTTGAACGATATTCCCAACATGAACTGCTGAAGGGGTGACATCTGCAAGAGAACCTATTATAATTAATGGGACAACTAAAATATAGTTTATTAGTCCAACGAAAAGTCATATTAGTATTACTAATTACAATAAAACAAGGGAGAAAGACAATTAAAGCAATACAAACACATATATCAAGAAAACATTGTATTCATGAAGCAAACTTATCTAAATATAGAGGGTTAAATTTTATGATATAATAAAGTCAGTATGATCAAAATGGACAAGGTTGGTTTTGGTTCAGTTCAGAGACTCTTAGAATAATGATAAAAGGGGAATCATTCTTATTTTCTAGCATTTTGTCTTCTGTGGATTTAGGTAGACTATTTTATATAGGTTAAGCAAGAGCAGTAATGCCCTTCAAGAACCTGTTAGATTGAAGTTACTAATTTATTCCTGAACAAATATCAAATAATTCAGATTATATGTTATGGAGGTTATTTTCTTATTAAAAGTTCAATGGCTTTGAAAACATCATACAAGATTATTAGTTTCAGCCTTGTTACATTATTGTGTTCTAATTACACCCCTTAAGACAAACTAGCTACAATATAGATACAAGGACAGGTATGTAAGTGTCCAAAGAAACCATGTGTGAAGGGGCAGTGGTATGTTTCAAAATCCCCATCCTATGGAAGAACTTGAACATCTCCAGGTTATTTAAATCTACATTGCAGACTGCAAGGAGGCAACTGTTAACTGCAATGGTCTATATTCGTAGTTTCTAACCAAAGCAGCAACATTCCATTAGATGCATGTAGGAGACACCATGTGTATAGAGAAGTAATTTTCTTAGAGATAAAATATTTAAACCAGCTACAATATTTCTATCATAAACACAATTTCAAAAGATCTTTGCTGAGATTAAAAATATGATGAATAGGACACTGAATTATCAGTAAGCAAAAGCACAACTGATAAGACACCATGATCCAATATAATTTTATTTTATAAATCCTTGCTTTCTTTAGTAATTTCCATAACATAGAGGTCACTAGTCAAGCAAACATTCAAAAAGAGGCACATCTGGGATGGGATAATAAACAACCAAAACAAATGAACTTGTGTTTAACCAAAATAATCGGCTTTTTTTTTTTTTTTTTGCAAAAAGTTGAGAACCACTGGTTAGATAAATAATAAAGATAAACAAAGTTAGAAGAAATAATGCAAATCTTTCTTTAAAAACAACAAAAGCAAAAAATTTGAAATAAGATACAGATGATTTAAGTAAGGTTAGAGATAAATAAGTGGTGAAAGGCAATACTAGTCTCGTTAGCTGATTTTAGTTTAATAAAATAAGCAAAAATTGAGGTTGAAGTAAGAGCTCATTATGGCATCGAAGTATAGGCTAAAAATATGAAAACACATCACATAATTCACTCAATTATTTTTAAAAATAGAAAATGATCTACAAAACAGAAGTAGAATAATTTGTAAAAATAATAACAATAAGTGACAAATTGAAGATAATAATATGTTTTCATTTCTAGCTGTTTTGCACTGTATTAGAAAGGATGTCTTTTAATCTTTTGTGTTCTTTTACTATTAATAACTGAATCTATGAGAATGTAAAACAATTGCATATATATTATTGAAGCAAGATGTTGAACTAAATATTAACTGCTATTTTATGAGATAGGATTTGTATCAATATTGCTATTAGAATTAACTGAGCGAAACAATGTAATACACATCAAACACAATGGTAATGTAATACTATCAAACTCATGCAAATGATTTTATGAATTGTAATCTCACCTGGATGGTGTTCTCGAGGTTTAGGCAAGTTTGTTACACATGTGTGGGGACACATTAGTACGTTGGCAGGATGTAAGCAACCATCCAAAAATTTGGCCTTTGTCTCATAAAGATGGATGCCACCAAGTGGGGTCTAAAAGACAAATTACATGATTAATATACTTATATTTATATATATTGATACCACTGATATCAATTTTTTTATTTAATGACAAAAAACTGAACAAGATAATGAGAGTATGTAGTCTCAAATACTGGTTTACTAAATTGTAAAAGTTAATATCCTTTAATGTCATTTAAAAATATTGTTAGAAAAATATTAGACAAAAGTAAATTGTCAATTAAATCTTTAAAAAACACTTTTTAAGAATACATTTGCAACTACTTTTATAGGGCAAAAATGAAAAAAACAGTTGACTGAACTCTGATTTCAGTTACTTGTTTTGTCAACTCTGAGCTGAAGTGAACTTCATGCCGTGAAGTAACCAAGCAATATAGAAAATGAATCCAAAATGTACTCTTCACAGTACTAATCAATAAGAATTAAGTAACAAATACTAATTAATAAAGACTTTATAAATGTAATATGAAATTGACATTGTTGATAAAATTAGAGGAGATATTGAAGGTTCAAAGAAGTGAAGTTATTTACCTTTGGCAGGTAATTAGGGGGCACTAGAGCTAAGCAATACACCCCAACTTGGTGGATGCTATCTACAGCCTGTAGAACACGACTCATCCATTGGAAACTCTGTGAAAAAAAGAAGGAAATATGAAGAACGTCAAGTATAATATCACTATGAGAGATAAACTAGAAATACTGCACCAATATAACAAAAATCATAAAGAAGTTAGAAACAAATATAGAGAAATAATTCATAATATTTATGTACACTTATTCACTCTAAACTCATTGAGTACCTAGAGTATATGAATTTTTAATAAAGAACCAAAGAGTTCAAAGCTGACAAACATTATATTATATTCTCATGTAAATCCCTTAATGCAATAAATTTCCCATTTGATGTTTAAATGATTAATCCTAAAAATGAATATAAAATTTTTGGAAATATCTGCCCTGAAAATAATGGAAATATATCCATATGTTTACTGAAATTTTAAGATAAAGACATTTAAAAAAGATGTAGGGAGGTTGGACAAGAAAAGAGCTCATCTAAAAACCTATACAGGGCTTCTTAAAATTGATTGAGTAAAGTTTTGTGCTACATGAGCTTGAATGTAAGGAAGGGATGCTCAATTCAGAAGATTATGTTCAACTTCACAAATTGATATTATCATCAGTTTTTTTCCAAACAAGAAATGACATTTCTGAAAAATTTCTTATTGTACCTCTTGTAGCATGTATATGATGCTAGGTATTACATATTTTTATTTAATGTTTACAAAGAAATGAAAAGCTTCAGACAATTATCTTAAGGTTTAGAATGAAATGAAATGATTAACATATATATATATTAGTGTTTATGATAAATACTTTTTAAATAAATTATTAACCTCTAAAAAATGGATAAAGTGGGTGCAGGTGGTGAAAGTGTATCACTTAACCTGCCATTTCATATCACTTAACCCCCCGCCATTTTTCTGTTGAAATACACTACAATGTTTCAAATAATTTTAAAAATAAGAATTAGTAAAATAACAGTCAAAATTAAATTGGTGGTTAGGATATGGATTAACATGAAATTTTGGCGAAAAGTTTAAATTTAGATTACTTTAAAGTGTAATATTTAAATTACAAAACCAGGGGCAGTCTCAGGAAGGCTCATATTTTTGATATGAACCTTCCTGAGTTAAAGAATTTGCTTACTTCTTCTTCTGAGCAATCAGGTCTTTGTTCAGCAATAATCACAATTCTTTCATCTTTCAGAACATTTATAGAAAAGACCGCAATTCTAGAATAAAAGACAAATGAAATAATACTTTCACATGGTACAGAGGTGTGTTCATGAAAGATATTACAGTATTCCAACCTTTAACAAGTATTACAAGTAATATTTTAATGTTCTTCTGTTTCATACAAAGTTATTCTCTGTCTGTATCTATATAACTGCTCTGACAATAAAAATAGTTGTTTCTTACATAAGTACAAGACTTATAAATTTTAAGTTACGGGAAGAAGTTCCCATGTCTAATGGTGGAGGGAGCCTATGGAAGAAGCTGAACCAGGAAGACATAGAACAAAGTGGTGAAGCATGATCTTTGAACGTTGGGCTCATGGAGGCTATGACAAGTGACTGAGACCTTTGGTAATATACCGTACTTGAGAAGACCTGTCAAGCTAAGTGAGATCACAGTTGTGGCCGATGCCAGTGTTGTGCTGGTGGCACATAGAATGCACCCACTACACTCTTAGGGTGATTGGCATTAGGAAGGGCATTCAACTGTAGAAACCATGCCACAGCAGATTGGAACCTGGTGCAGCTCCCCAGCTTGCCAGTTTTCAGTCAAAACATCTAACCCATGCCAACATGGGAAATGGATGTTAAATAATGATGATGATGATGAAGATGATTGTTAATATAATGTAGTCCTGGCTTACTTTCATTTGTAATGACCATTCCCTATATTATCAACCATAGATGAATAAAAAGTGTAAAGTTTATTGACAGTTTAACAACAGAAAAAGATGTAACTAAATATTGCAATGCAAATAATGTGATGTTCTACAGTGTTGGCCAGATCTATTTCTGCCAGATCTCATCAATAATGAATATGAAGCCAATGTAGAAAAATATAAATATATATTTACCTTCCTCTATAGATAAATTTCATTGGTTCAACAGCTAAAACAGTGGCAATAATATCATCTGTATTATGTCTTCGCCCAGATACCGTCATTAATCCTTCTTTACTTCCACATACAAAGACTAACCCCCCCTGAAAAAAAAAAAAAAGATATTAAAAATTAGTATTTGAAAAATTACAGCACTAACTCAGGCAAGCAGAAATAGTTATAAAAGAATTAGCATTCACACTCATAAGACTTCTGATAGAAAACTAATTTTAGAGAATCGTATAACAAAAGTAAAACAATAGTAATTACAGTATTGTTCAAGAAGTGGATGAGGTGTGTGTGAGAGAGAGAGAGAAAGAAAGAGAGAGAGAGAGGGAGAGAGAGAATGCATGTAGGGTGGGTATTAGATTTTATTTAAAAAATTGGCTTCCTTACAAACTCATGTAAAAAGACAAGAGTTCTTCATTTTGTTATGCTATTTCTCTTGCAAATGTTTGAAACAACATGTTTCTAATTGCATGTTTTCAAATGAGTCCATTAGTCGCTTTTATTTTAGAAAAGCAAGAAAATACCATCTCCAACAAATGATAGGATTGAGTGGTACTAGTTGACTATGGTTGAAGGCACTGGTGTCATGCAGGACTCAAGATTGACTTCTATTCTTATACACATTTTGTGTATTGTTGCCTTTCTTTTCTACACACATGCACCAAACATCATAAATAAATACAAAAAAAAAAAAAATCCACCATAATTTAATGTGTAACTCATGTTGATGGTTTACGATGTTAAAACAAGCACTTTAATATGATTTAAAGAGATTGTTTCAACTGTTGTTGCAGTATACAAAGTTCACTTTTGGAAAAAGTATCACAAATATACAGAAAAAGGATTTCAATCAAAACCAAATACTTACGGGGCCTAAAAATCCTAACAAGCCTGTCCGAACAAACATTTTATCCCCTATCGGTCGGCCATCACTTCGTAGTGGTTGAACCTACAAGATGATACAACAGCATTAGAAAAGGAGACAATCAACTGAAAAAAATAAATAATATTAACAATAATGTTGACCTTCATTGTGAGACTATCTCTTGAGATCAACCATTACCACATTTTTAGTTTTTCCTCCTCTGCAGGTTCTCTCAATATGGATTACTTGACCTATATATTTATGCAACAATCACTCCTTCATATGATTTACATGTGTACAGCAGTTCAATCTTCTCTCATGCATGCTATATCTGATTTCTTTTAGTATCAATTTTTCTCTCTAGGCTCATTTGTGCTCCATGATTCATGTACACCAGCATTATACATTTAGCAAAGCATATCACATTTCCAAATCCTCCACGTTCAATATGCATATTTTTCTATCATGCAACAGTGTACTCTACACAAACACTATACAATCTGCCCTGATTTGGAGAAGGAATCCATTTGTTGCCAACTGAGTTAAAAGCTTCTTGAATGTTTACTGCATTTACTCTGCTTACTATACTTTCACAACACCATAGCAAATAATATTTGATAGAAAATTCAATCATATTCTAAAAGACAGTACAAAAGTACTTCAATACAAAATACGAAGACCATATTCTTAGCAGCAAGTGTTATAGTAGCAATGTTCAAGATTACATGAACACACAACAGAGATCCGAGAATTGCTATATTACAGATCAATTTAATAACTGAAATAGGTTACTCTGAGATAATGGACATTTAAATGTTAAGATAAAAAATTTAAAGATAAAAGTGAAGAAAGCAATACCTCACCTGGAATGTATTACTGCTGAGTCCTTGCAGCCCCCAATAGCTACCTCCAGTGTACCCAGCATATACACAGAGTTCACCAACTTCATCTGTTTTACACAAGTAGGGTAGCCCCTCAGTTTTTATAACCACCATAACAGCTGCAGGAAAGAGAGAAAATAGGTATTTGTTAGCTGTATATTAAGAATATTTCTCTCTAATACAACATAATGAACTACTACTTCCATGAATATCAGAAATTACTGAAGAGTTGTAAAATAAACATAAAGGCAATTTCTAATTATTTTATTTAGCATACTTTCTCTAATGTATATCATAGTTTCAGTAATGAAATGGAATTTAATTTTGGAGTAATGAATAAAAAAAATAATCTCTGCAAACAGGTGATGATAAGGAGAGGAATTTACTTTTTATAACAGGACTATGCTAATACTTAAAACAGATAAAATCATGGAGGAAATGTAAAGGCAACAGCATTATAAAACTAGAGGACCCAGATATACAAAGAGTTAAAGTGGTTAAAGCTATGTGGATGGATACCTTTTTATCAGATAGCATTTAACATCTTGTTTGAAAAAGTGCACAATTACAAAGGGTGTCAGTTTTTTTTGAGGACACATCTTTCAAGAGTTCTAACTTTCTTCTTAAATGGTGTCAGGCATTAGGCTGACTCAGCAAATGAAAAGGCACATTTGTAATCATTGTCTTAAAAGCATAGCAGAGCGATACAGAGTTAGCTTACTTCCTGAAAGTTGCTTGATCTGTCATTGTCAAAGTTTGAAAGGAGCTGAAAGATGTTGACAGGGACCCAACACCAGCAGCTAAATGCAAAATGCATGCACAGGATCCCAATACCATTAGAACACATAACTTTGTGCAAAAAGCCCAAGAAATAATTGATGAAAACCCTGGAAAGTCAATCAGAGCCATTGCAAAGGACCTCGAAGTTTCAGAATGCACCATTAGAAGAGTTGTGTATGAGGTCATCTGGTACAGGTCATATGTGATGCAGAGGGGTCAGTTCATGTCAGTTGTGACAAAACAGAATAATTCAGTCCATGCAAAGTGCTTGCTAAACAAGCTAAAACATCAAGAGGCTGGAATACTTCGGTTTTTCTCTAATGAGAAAAACTTTGATCACAATCAAAAGGTAAGCTGAAGGAACAACAAATGGTTATACAGAGACCCAAATGAGGCTCCAACAGTCATGCATATTAAGTTCCCAGCAACTGTGAAGGTCCCGGGAGTTGTTAGCAACAAGAGAGATGTCATGACTTGTCCATTTTTTCACAGGGCGTAAGAATCAATATTGCTGTCTACACAGGAGTTGGAAAAAATTGTGAGGCCCTGGATTGATAGAGTACACAACAGAAAACTGTACATCTTCCAACAAGGACCATCCAAGTGTGGATGCATGCCTATCTCCTTGATCAAGTTCTCCCAGAAACATGGCCTCCTTTGCTCACTTGACCTCAATCCAGTGGACTATTACACGTAGGGCATAGTCAAGAGAGAGGTCAATCAACAACCCCATAACACCATACAATCTCTCAAGTCTGCCATAACCAGCATCATGTCAAAAATTGCTAAGATCATCTGATTCAGGCATGTTAATGCTTCTAACCCTGTATTGAAGCAGCCTTTAATGCTAATGGTGGATTAATTGAATAGGTGTGATAAAAGGATTCTCAAGATTATTTGTATCAATTTGTTTTCAAATACAGTTTTTCTTCAATGAGTTATGCATTTTTTTCTAAATTCATACAAATGACCTCAAAAAAGTGATGCACCCTTCATTAGCTCAATTCTTTTCATTTTAGAGTTTAATACAAATGACAGAGATGGTAGTAGCCACAGCTCACTTACTAGAACTAGCTAAAGAGAATTAGTTTGGATGGATTAGAAGGGAGATTAGTTATGTAAGAATGAATTAGAAGTATGATATAATTATATCAGATAAGGACTATACAAGAGTAAGATAAAAGAGTATACACTATCAGTAGAAATGGTTAGAACTTAAGGCAGATGACAAATAAAAGCTTATTTAAACAGAAATAGCAGGAAACTGACAGAGAAAAGAATGGTGATATGAGACAGTATGGAAAATATATGTACGCTCCTACAGAATGATGTTTACTCTTCAAAATTTCTGTGAATTAGAACAGAAAAAAATAGTCTATGAGAGTTTTCTTTTTCCATTTCATCCATAATACCTATTTTTCTCAAGTGCATCCATTTTGAGTTATCCCTGGATTTTCCTTATCCCTCCCTCTATCTCTAAATTAACTAAACTTTATTGAAAACAAAATAAAAACAGAAAATTTTAAAGTTACTTACCACCAGGCATAACCTGGCCACAGTCCTGTAGTGTAAGAGATGTCAGGCTGTTCTCACTATCAACTCTAACTACTCCAAAACTCAGGCCTTGCATTGACAGGATACCTCGGCCAGAAGTAGTGCTTCCTGTTTTTCCAGGTCTACAATAGATAATTGCCGTTTTGTTTTAATCTACTGAAACTACAATATTTGTAAAAATTTGTAATATTACATAACATTATCTGTTAGAATAAAATCTCTCTCTGTAAAATCAGGCAAAGGAAATTGAAACACATTTTAAAGTAAAGAAACTGATTCAAGAGAAGATAGCTAACACTATCAGAGCTGTAAGAAAGAAATGAAATCTAAGACAGATGTTAAACCATAGCTTACCTTCGAACTGATACAGTAAGAGCTTCACAAGATCCAGCACATGGACATATACTCTCAGGCTTCAAACCTTTTGATTGGAATACACTCAGGAAAGAATCACAGGAGGTTAGAGACCCTTTTGGAAGAAAAATTAACTGAGTGTAAGATATGATAAAATAATAATTATTATAATTATTAGAATACAAAAATAATGTAAACTACATTATGTGAAGAATTTGTGCAAGCAATGGACATCACACTCTCTCGTCCCACTTGAATTTACACACTGCACTCACTTCTCGTTATCACATTTGAGTACAAAACACACTTGGTCCCAAACTTTTAAACCTAGAAATTAGAGATGTACAGTATATATTAGAAATAAGTGTTATCCATTTACCCAAGAGCAAGTTAATGGCCATATTTAGAATGGTATAAATGTTCAAGCTAACTGATATGTAATGAAGACTAAGTCTTTGATAAGGATAAGACATTAAATGTGCATTATACAAGCGGAAGTCAAAAATGATCTACACTTTTCCCATAACATATCTTTATTATTGTCACATTGCCTTCTGTGCATGCATGCTTATAGCTGGTACTATTGTGGTCACACAAACAAAATTTGAGCCTGATCGCGCCATTTTTCTTTCTGGTTTTACAGTGCAAGCATGGCTGTTCCACTAGCAATGTGCACCAAAGAAGAACAAAGAGCAGTGATCTAATTTTTCTGGTTGGTAGGTGAGTCAGGATGTCTGTCAACCTCCACTACTGATGAGAAGATTCAGCAAGCTCAGGAGATGGTAATGGTGAACCAGTGAGTTATCATCAATGAGGTAGCTTGTTCTCTGCAGATTAGACATGGTTCTTATTTCTTTATTGCCCACAAGGGGCTAAACATGGAGGGGACAAACAAGGATAGACAAAGGGATTAATTCGATTACATTGACCCCAATGCATAACTGGTACTTAATTTATTGACCCTGAAAGGATGAAAGGCAAAGTCGACCTTGGCGGAATTTGAACTCAGAACGTAACGGCAGACAAAATACCGCTAAGCATTTCGCCCGGCATGCTAACGTTTCTGCCAGCTCGCCGCCTTTTAGACATGTTTCTGCCTATCAAATCATTCACAACAAGCATGACTTCCATAATGTCTGTGCAAGATGGGTGCCAAGAGAGCTTACTGCAGAGCACAAGCGCAAACATCTTGAGGTCTGCTAATGTTTACTCCATTGCTAAAGGGTGAGGAATTTTTGAGCAGAATAGTCATAGAAGATGAAACGTGAGTCCATCATTAGGAGGCAGAATCCAAAGGGCAGATTATGGAGTGGAAACACCCTGGTTCACCCATGACAAAGAAATTCAAGACAGTCTTCTGCAGGAAAGATGATGCTAACCCTTTTTTGGGACCCAAAAGGGCCTATACTGGAAGACTACCTGAAAAAAGGGGTGTATGATCAACAGTGCACGATACAGTGCTTTGCTGGTCAATTGAAGCCAGCAATTTGCACCAAATGCCGAAGCCTATTGTTGAAGAAAGTTTTGTTGTTGCATGACAATGCACGCCCACACATGGCTTAACCAATTGGGTTTTGAGGTGCTGGAACACCCTGGCTACAGCCTAGATCTCACTCCTTCCAACTAATATATCTTTGGACTGCTCAAAGATGGTTTATGATGTTGTCGATTTCCTACAGGTGAAGATGTGAAGGAAGCAGTGCATAAATAGTTGCATGACCAACTGAAAACCTTCTTCTGGGAGGGAATATGCAAGCTTGTAGACTGCTGGACCAAGTGTATCAAAAACAAAGGAGACTGTATAGAAAAATGTACTTGTGTATCCCTTGTTTTGTGTAAATACATTGAAAAAACAAGTGTGCGTATAATTTTTGACACTCCCTCATATTTCTTAAGTGTATTTATGTAAGAAACAACAGTAATCAAAGTTATATCCTATTTCACTAACAGATCGAAAAAATTCATAAGTAATACAGACAGCTCAAAACAGAAACAGCAGAAGGATGAAATGTGCTTAGTTTCTGTTTGTACACAGCAACATACTTTACTTTGCGTATATATGCAAGTACATGCTTTAGTTTGTATATATTCTGCTACAAAAATATTACATTCTTAAAATTTTATTCATTTGAATAAACTTATAAGAAATAACGTAAAGCTGTTCTTGCTGTGACCATCCAGTCAAGTTAGCATTTACTATACATGCAACATATATCATTTAATATATATGCAATTTACATAGAAATATTTCCTTAAATTTTATAAAATGATTTTCATATGAAGAGATAAATATATTGCATAAAAATAAAATTGCCAAAACCTGAATGTACAATGCATAATCCAAAGCTATTTAAAACAAAAATTATGCATACTAAAAAATATCAGAAGTATGTGTGTCAAGAACACAAACTACAAATACATTGTTGCCTGTGAACAATATGAACTATTCTTCACCCCCATCATAAAACTAAAGAAAAATTAGTGTGTATTATACTTGGTTTGAAGATTTGACAGCCCATACTTAGTGGTACATATACACAACTATGTATTATATACAAATAAACATAATAATAACTTTTATTTAAGGCCACTCATTCCTAAAACTGTTTAGCTGTGAATCTCTGTTTCAAGCCTGAACCAAACACTAATTTGAATATTTCTAATAAAGACATTACTAATAAGCCCTGGGTTACTGGATACTGATTCTTCAATATAGTCTTCAGCTGGTACTATGGGTCTTGCATCAATATTCCCATCTTTTCTGATAATTAGATCATTCATGACTGTGTAGTTATGAAGTTTGCTTAACAATCATATGATTTCAGGTTCAGTTCCACTACATGGAACCTTGAGCAAGTCATCCTAGATAAGAATCTTGAGCCAACCAATGCTTTGTTGATGGAATTGCTATGTGGAAACGTGTGTGTGCGTGTGTGCATATACAACACAAATGTATGTACACACACACATACACATACAAAATTGTATCAATTCCATGTGTCTTCATTCACACTGTCTGAGTAAAATAAGATGAGTAACTTAAATTCCTTGCTTTTTATGTATGAATATATGCTTGTATAATGATTTATGACAATGTCATATAAACAAAAATTGAATTATAGCTTACAAGGATTGGCACCATCAGCGACCAGCAGCATACGAAGAGTATTAAAGTTTACATCTTTGTGATCTTTTTGGGCTAACAAGCCCCAATGCATATCACGTGATTTCACTACAGCCACAGCAGCTGAAATAAAGTTCAAAACACATTAAAACTCTTAAAAAAAAGATGATGATGATAAACAAGGTGAAAATAATTTAAAGAAAAAATATTTTGAATAACAGTAAATTTGGCATCAGAGCTGCATGTAAAAGTATATGAGTCATTGAGAAATTTTCTATGGAATAACTGTTCAGAACTAGTCTAATAAACTAACTAAAATAAAAATATCCTATGAAAATATGTAAGCATAGTTTATTTTCAGCTTTACAAGAAGGGCAGGACAGAAAATATCTTGTCAAGCTTTAGCTAGCAAAAACTATGATGATTGACAGATATTGAAAGAGAAGCAATACTGATACAGAACTGAAATTGTAAAATATATGAAAATAGAGTACTTAGATTAAGTTCTAAATTAATAATGAAGAAAAAATATAATGCTGATTCTTTAAAAATGTATTAGTAATATACGTTTAATGTTTTACCATTGAATAATATGAAAAGAATAATGGTAAAAAAAAAAAAAACCCACTTAGAAATTGTCTGGTAAACTGAGAGTATATTCTAAATTGAAACCAAAATATGGTTAGTCTAAAAAAATGTCTATATTGAGTCTGCAATTCAGTGTTTCATATTAATGTACATACCTTTGTACTTAGTCACCATCTTCATCCAGGATGCTGGGTCAACTTTCATCAAAGAATAAGGAATGAAAATCACATGCATTCCGTTAAAAACACTCTGGAATAGTTACACAGAAATATAAAGTGTTAGGATGGTAGAAAAAAACACATATGCAATAGCATTCAGTTGAAACTAAATACTGCACTTGCTCACAGTGATATCAAATAATGTATGAAATGCTTACATTATTTTTAACATATATGAACAAAAGCAAAGCTAATTTTATTTTTCACAAAAAACAGCTTTTCTGTAAACAATTGTACCATTTTAGTTAACAGTTTAAAAAAACAAAAATTCTCAAACAAAATAATACTTACACACAATATGCCATGCCAGAGACCAACATCACGTTTGAAGTCTAATACACAGACCATTACTTCTCCTATTACAAACATAAGAAAAAGAGTCAAGCAAAATATAATACATGTAATCATACACACACATATACAACATGCACACACATTTATATACACATACACACACGTGTGTATGTGTGTGTGTGTGTAAAACTGAGTGCCATATAAAAAACACCCAGTAAAGTGGCTAGCATTAGGAAGGGCATCCAGCCATAAAAATCATGCTAAAACAGATAGTAGAGACTGGTATGGCCATGGCTTTACCAGCCCATGTCAAACTATCCAATCCATACCAGCATGGAAAATGAACATTAAATGATGATGATGAAGGAGTTTCTCATTGGTAGAAGTTCATTTTTATGGGTGGTGGGAATGCTTTATCAGATTTGTTTAAAAACCAAAGCACAAGAAAGACTTAGCTTGTACCATGTTTTCTACATGGTTCTGAGCAGACAGACATCTTTCTACCCTTGACACCCGACAGCTGGAGGGAGAGAAGGCTGCATCAGTACAAGGCTGGTATGCATTTTCAGCTGGTGAACAGATTGGAGCAATATGAAATGAAGTGTATTGCTCAAGAACAAGATGCACTGCCTGGTCCAAAAATCCAACCCATAACCTTAGGATTGTGAACCCAACATGCCTTCACCAAATTTGTTTAAATTAAGAACAAATCAGAAAGAAACACATGTACAGCACACGACAAACAAACAGACCTAATAAAAGATTCCTCAGCACCCATAGAGGTAGCTTCTTTACTTGACTCACAGCAATAAACTAATAACTTAGTATTGAGTACCCTATACTTTCTTGGAAGTAGCTAAATAATGTTATTACTATATATGTTTATCTACATATGCATACAGCAGAAGACATTCATATATTAAAAATGAGATTATAATACCTTGTAAAAATCAATAAAACCTAAGTAAGAAATCTGAAATTTTTCTGAAATTCTATATTTGGTACTATCAAATAATAAGCATATCCTGGGTTACTATTGGCTATTAAAAAAAATGAAAGTTCCCCTCAAGAATTACATCATGTTCTGACTCATGGGGAACACTATTTGCTACAACAAAACCTTAGTACCATTTGTATAACATTGTTTCTACAGTGCCAATGAAATATCCAAAACTATTCAATTTATGCCAACAAAGATAATTATATTAAGTTGCTTTAAGTATATCTTTTATCCATCTTTCTCTATAATGCTTGAGATTTTTGTCAAACCCCTGCAAAATTACATAACTTTAAAAAGTACAAGATACTTTTAATGTTCATTAAAGTAAAGTTTTCAAGTATACACTTAAACTAGAAAAAAAGTGTTTGATGTTATCTGAAAAACTAATAATTTAATCACCACATACTGAGTAACATCAGAATATTACCATATCTAATTAATATATTATCAAAGCAGATATAAAATATACACTTTTGAAAGGAAAAACATTAACACAACAAGAAGGTTACTAGTTCATTTTGAGTAGAAAATAAATCATTGGTTTTTAAAATCAGTCAACAAGGTTTTGTTATGTACTAAAGTATTAAAAATATATGGAAATTTTTCTGACAGGTGAAGAATAGAGGGTTAGGACATAAGTCTATTATAGGAAAAATTATCTGCAAAATCTTTTGATACCATACTCTTTCTTTTTATATTTTGAAGATATTTTTTGATTTAAGAAACAATGATACTGAAATACAGAATAATATGTAAGACAATGAATATTGTTGATAATGGAGGAGAAAAAAGTTACTAATTAGTTTAAAATGAAATATTACCTTCTGTGTAGTTACATGCGACAGTAAGTGTCCGACAATGACATAGCATAGTACTCTGTGCCACAGTCACACCAACGGTACTCCCATCTTTACTTGTAGTATACTGAAACAAACAAAATGAAGAGAAAAAAAATTAGTAAATTTGAAAGCTTGTGGCATCAGCAGACTACAGAAATATTCAACAACATAGGACTGAGACTGTTGGCAGTTCTCACTTGATACTCATGAAACTTTTACAAATTCTAACTGTGTCTAATAAATTTCACCAATATGTAATGAAGTGCCCCTGGACTGGTTCTTGTGCGGGTGGCACATGAGATGCACCATTTTGAGCGTGGCCGTTGCCAGTACCGCCTGACTGGCTCCTGTAGGATTTTCGAGCGAGATCGTTGCCAGTGCCCCTGGACTGGCTTGTGCGGGTGGCACATAAAAGACACCATTTCGAGCGTGGCCGTTTTCGTGCGGGTGACACGTAAAAGCACCCACTACACTCTCTGAGTGGTTGGCGTTAGGAAGGGCATCCAGCTGTAGAAACTCTGCCAAATCAGACTGGAGCCTGGTGTTGCCATCCGGTTTCACCAGTCCTCAGTCAAATCGTCCAACCCATGCTAGCATGGAAAGCGGACGTTAAACGATGATGATGATGATGATGAGATGAGGCTATTAGCATGAGATTGTAAATTCAGAAACAATGCACTCTAAATTGTTGTTTCTTTTGTACCTTATTGCACTGTCACATTTACATGACATTAAGAAATGTGATGTGTTTTATCTGCATGACAAAAATCCATTACTTAATGATGTATTGTATGAAAAGTTGTAAAATCTACTATTCATGCTAAAGATACTCAACAACTATTTGGTGGTACAGTGACATAATACAAGATTTCTCCAAGTTTGTCAAATTATATTAAAAATGATAAAAAAATTTAGTATTTTAAAGGCAAAGTTGTGTAAAAAGTTAGATAACAAAAAGCTTTTTCACAGAAGGATAAAAAAAAAAAAGTGTAATTCAGATGGCAAGCTGGTCATTTAGTGAATGCATTACATGAGATCAAATGAAAATTATATGTAGCAATTTCAAATATCTATTGAGCTTAACAGAAAAATTATAATTGTCATGAAAATAATTCTGTCAGTAGTACATACCAATCAAATGAATTAAAAAATTGAAGCTAATGTGATATATTAAAAAATTTGTAAGAAGAAATCAGAAAAAAATGTTATATTTCAACATAAATCAATAACAAATTGATTAATCAGAATTAAATACCAGTGCCATTAGATCTTTGATTTAAGTACATATAAAATATTGGATCTCTACCATTAGAACTTGTATTGATAAAATTAAAAGTTTATTGCAATAAAAATATTGCAGTTAAATGAAAATGCCTATTGAATATAGAAATTAGAAATAAATAACCACAAAATTTAAGAAGCTTTTGCTATAGATTCTGAAATAGATTAAAATTTATTCAGAATATTGGTTAAAAGTATTTAATATGTCTTGCTATGTGTACTCATAACTATTAGTACCAAAGATAAAATCAATGATTTATGCACTAAATATTCGGATATATTTTCACCTAACTTAGATCACTGTATAAAAATGCACAATTTGACTGAGTCCAAATGAAAAATTGAGTTATTGACAGGCCAGCCAGACCATTTCTATTGTCAAAAGTCAAAATTGGTAAAAGAATTGGAATGTGAAGTACAGAATTATACACTGGAACTGAATGATCTACAATCATTGCCTTTTGGAAGCTGAATGTCAAAGCTCACATTTGTGGAGATTTTAAAGTCACTATCAACAAATCAAACAACAACACTTAATGCTTGTACATGAACTATTTCATAAATTGGAGAATTGGAAGACAAAAAAAAAAAAAAAAAAAAAAGACATGTTTATAGGTGAAGTTAACAGAAAAATCACAGCAATTTCTTATGACAAAATACCCCTTTCAGTTTTTATAAGTACAAACAAATGCCACTAAAAAATTCTAGTAGTCTTGCTATACTTCTATATTTCAATGTCTTGCCAATCAAACGTTATCAAGAATAAAACATTGTGCAGCATATCTGAATGATACCATTGTCACCATATGATGGATGAAATATTAGCATTTCTTTCAGAATGAATATTATTACAAATTCATTAAGAACCTTATGCTAGTGTCAATGTCAATGAAATAGAATATACCATTCAAATGGCCAAGTGATTAAGGTCATAGAGCTCATGCATTTCGATGAACATTTGCCATTAATTGTGGTAGTAAATGTATCTATCACCAGTTGGAACTGGAATATTTTTGTTTCAGTGTGAAAATGGAATTGATCATCCTTTAGCCCATGCATCTAAAATACTTAATACATATCAACAATGATATTTGCAAATAGAGAAAAAGGGATTATTTACTATATTTGATTTTCATAACTTTATATGATTCCCTCAGAGAAGACATTTTGAATTAATCCCTAATTACAAGCTGCTAGTACCCAAATTATCACCTGATTATTGGTTTTTATGTGCCAATGACTATAACATTTGGGTAATTCTATTGCCCTCATATAAATATTCAGTTTAATACATAAAACTTTGAAGTAACATGAACATACTGCAGCATTATAAAAACAGATTACAATTTTGAAGAAATCATATTCTGTCTAAATTTGAAATACATCAAATTATCGAAGGTTTTCAAGGTTTGCTAGTTAGTACAAAAGAAACAGAATCACATATGAAGCCATGTATCTATATTATTCAAATAGCCAGAAAAACTAAAAATTTAAGAGAGTATTTGTAAAATGAGAAGTGTTAGTTATCATAGGAATTCATTAATTTTGTAGTCCAATTTTCCCAAACTAATTCTGAAAATATTACAAAGTAAAATTTTGACTCAACTGCATGAAAATAATTGGGGAATGGCTCCATATGAAACAAATGTGTTACCTAAACTGCTACTGGTTGAAATTGCAATCTGATATGAATTTATAATAGCTAAATCATGTCTGATATTTAAATCAGTTACATGAGAATGGTCAGAAACCTCTGAATTATGACAATAAATACATAATCAACCACACTGGACCATTTTCTGATAAAGTATGGCTTACTGCCAATGATTAATTCTCAGAATGTCCTAAAATTCAATGATCTAGGCTTGTTATTATATTATGTCATATTAATTTGGACTGAAAATTAAGTTTAGTGAACACAAGCCTATAAGATACTCAGCTACTTAAACGAGTAGGTTGTTCAGTTTAATGAACAACCAAATGCTCATTGTGAAAACTGACAGTGGATCTGGCTTCATCATATATATACCAGGCAATGTGGTAATGACATGATTAAGTTACTCTGGGAGACAAAGTTGCAACAAACTGCTAATATATAATCAAAGGCAAAGAGGAATCATTATTATGATTATTATTACCACCGACTCTAAAAGAGTTGGTATTTGGATTTCTTGCACTTTATGTTGGTTAATTCCTACTATACTTTTAATGGTAAAGTCTTCTATATTGAAGTTTTTCTGTTAGAACTACTAATGATTTGTACACTGCAAAAGTATTCAAACTTAGATTTTAATCCAAAGTCCTGGTTACTGCTAGTTTGAAGAACTGTATAAAATACTCACTTCTACATAGGCAGCAATATTATCTGCAACTCTTGGAGGGGGTTGCCAATCCTTTGGTGGTTTACCCATGTTTTCAGTAACAAACCAATTGAGTTTGGGCCATCCTAGAAAAGAATAACAATATAAAACATGAAATTCAGATGACAGCTATCAATAATTAAGAGGTACATTACAGATGGTTTCAAATGTTATAGTAATGTATGGAAAATTAAGTGATGAGAGAAAACAAGAAGTTGAGATGATTGTCATTTTCTAGAGTTGGAGATTATCATTCTGTAATGTACAACCAGTAAATCCTGGTTCAAAGAAACTAATCTTTAGTCATAGTCCTGTACGTTATTCTGAATGGCCGTTCTCTCTCTTCCTCTTCCTGTCGAATGTGCATGCTCTTTATATCAACGTTATTTGCATAACACATTCAATTGATATAAATTTGGCGAAATTATTCTCAAAATGCTGATGATAATGAAAGAAATAGTGTACAAAACTATAGTTGATAAATTATCTTACCTTTGAAAATAATTACTTCCCCATTAGGCGTTTTAGGTAATGCTTTATTACAAGCTTCTGATGTAAGGGCCCAGTTAACATTAAGGTTACCCAAAAGGAATCCAATTCCTAACCCACCAGCATCCTGAAATGAAATGACAGAGTATTAAGTAGAAAATAAAGGAAAACATGAAAATATCATTAAAGGACTAAATCTGTAAAAATTATACACCTGTGAAATAAGTAACAAAAAATATAATGAAGAGTGAAAGTCTTTTTTTTTTAAAGGGACACTTAATTGTAGATGTTATTTTACATATATAACTGGTACTCAATCATGTTACAAGCAAATCAGAGAATTTTAACAGCATTATGTAGTCAGCTGGTTTCCATAAGACATTTTTGTTTTTTACCAACAATACTGAAATATTATATAAAATTAAATGGAAGTAAGAACCATATTTTAAATAGCAGCGGTGTAAAGGAGAATATTCAGAGATCTTCGAAGTTTATAAAAAAAAGGATCTCTGTGACAATGAATAAAGTAAATTTAGTAACATAATTAGTATCCTTTAACCCCTTAACATTTAGACCTCTCTGTTATATGTAATGCTTATTTATTTACATTGTTTCTAATTAATCAGACATTATCTTGTAGCTTCGAAATTTTGAGTATGTGATTAAATATTTTTAGAATGACATTGAAAGGAAAGTGTTATAGATAGAATATTTGGGTTGCATATCGCCATTTTAAATGTTAAAGGGTTTGAAAGAAATTAATAGACTGTAAAGGATTTTTAAAAAAATGGAAACAAGGATATGCAGCATAACAATCAAATAAACACTCAAACATTTATTAAAACCTTTCATAATAAAATATTACCCAAGAATTGTCATGAAACTGAATTGAAGGACAAAGGCTATTATTGTGTATACTTAAGTATAGCTCTGTGTTTAAGAAGTTTCCTTCACAACTATGTGGATTTTGGTTCCATGCTGTCAAATGACACCTTGGGAAAATGCCTTCTACTATAACCTCTGGCTGATTAATGCTTTGCAAGTGTAATTTGATTGGTAGAAACTGTACAAAAGCCTGTCATATACATGGCTATGTATTCTTTCTGTATCTCTTCTCATCAATACTGTTTTTGCAGTAGTAGTTTTGCTTATGTTTTCCAGTAGTGGTTTGACATTCAAAGGTGCAAAGTAAAGTTCTTCACTTAAAAAACCTGAAAGAGGTGAGGTCAGTAAAGGCACCTGACCATAGAATACTGCCTCAAAAAGTTGCAACCAACTTATACCAGTATGGTAACAAAAAGAAACCTATGAAAATGATGATTAAGCATAACATTATGAACAAAATACTGAAAAACACAGTACTCTGCACTGAAAGTATTTCAACCACTTTAAAAGTAAATAAATACAATAAAAAAGAATTATATTTTATAAATGTAATGAATGATCAAAAATATCACCAAAGAAAATCTTTCTAAGAAACTAAATTAGAAAGGATCATAAGTGCGAGTTTAATATGGATGATGAAAAGAGAATCATTTGGAAATTATTTGGCTACGGCATCTTTTTTTTTTTTATACACTTATTACTGCAAAATAAATAGAAAAATAATTTTAAAAATTTTCGATTTTAAAAATATTTTCTTAAATAACTGAGTATAACCTAAAAACAAAAGCATTTATCATTTTAGTTATGATTGGTAAAATTTATTTTATATATCAGAGACAAAAGGTAATTAAAAAAATATAGAATGGGTATGTTTATATATGTTGCTGAATTTCAGAATTGAACTATTGAATTTTAAATCAATGTAAAATTCTATTTTGGTAAGATACATTTGGATACTATCACTAATACTTGCAGACTGTTCCTTTCATCTTTATGTCAAGACAATCACAATCAATTCACTTTCTGTCTGGTTCTATAAGCAAATGTATTGATTATAGAAAACCCCCAAATTTTGGAGCATTTTACAGAAAACTTCTTTTTAATTTTTACTTGTTTCAGTCATTGGACTACAGCCATGCTGGGGCACCACCTTGAAGAATTGTTAGTTGAATTGACTCCATTACCTGTTTTTTTTAAAGCCCGTTACTTATTCTTTCAGTCTCTTTTACTAAACTGCTAAGTTATGGGGTCATAAAGACACCAACAAGTGTTGGGGTTTGACAAACACACACACAGATATATGTATATCTTTCAGTTTCTATTTATCAAATTCACTCGTAAAGCTTTGGTCAGTCTGAGGCTATAGTAGAAGACACTTGCTCAAGGTTCCATGCAGTGAGAATGAATCTGCAACCATGTGGCTGGAAAGCAAGCTTCTCACCACACAGCCATGCCTGTGCCTATTTTTTTTGCTTTTTTTTTTATTTTTTGGAATTTTATTCCTGATATACTTAGTTTGGTTGCCCCTTATATCAGCCATATCTTTCAAAATTTACAGCATAAAAAAAAACAAAACAAAAAACAAAACTGAAAATCTATTTGTAGTTACATTATGTCTGAAACCAAGATAAGCATAGAACACTTAACCATAGATCTGCTGGATCAGAGCTGATCTGCGATTAAACATTAACATATCTGTTGTGAATATATAGTAAGAGACATTTATTGTGTGACTGTGTGTATTCAAACTCACACACTGGTTTGTAGTACAATAAAAATTTAATAAAAACTTTTCTACATACACTCCACATCATCTCTTTATTTCTTATCTGCTTATGGTTTTAATATATTGTTGCTCTCCTCTCCAACTTTTTAATGTACTGCCACTTATCACCTCCTCCTCCCTGACCCACACCTTTATTCATTTACCTTACCCCAAACTGAGATTCACTACTGACCACATTGCCACCCATGTTCACCATTCACTGCATTTACCTCTGTCCTTATCTTAATCAGCTGTCATTCTTTCCACATTTTTACAAACCTACCCACCCAGTCATCCTCAATTCTGTCACTTTTCAATTTTTATCCACTTTCTTGTGTCTTGAGAGTATGCACTTTTTTTCATCGTTCCTCACTTTTCTACTGAGATAGCCATGTATCTCCTCCACAGCGAGACACCTGTTCCTGTCTCTATATCATACTTTAGCTTCTCAACACCTGGCACAAAGCCATCTCCCTCAATTCTGTACTCCAGTCAACCAAAGGGTCTTGTTAATGACCTCACTAGTACTGGTGCCAAAAAAAAAAAAAAAAAGCACCTAGTACAGTCTGTAAAGCATTTGGCATCAGGAAGGGCATCCAGCCATAGAAACTTTGTCAAAGCAGACATCGGAGCCCAATTTAACCTCTGACCCATCACAGCCTGCCAAACTATCTGACCTATGTCTACTTGGTAGAATCTGTTAAATCAGTTTTAGCAGATGTCCTTATTCAGTGACTGGAAACTGTAATCAGGCTATAACTTTATTTTTGTGTATTTTTTTTTTTAATATTTTGTACCTGGCATATTTTATGATAGAAAAACAAACAGTACTTCTAAAGTGAAGTCAGATATAGCCCACAAAAGTAACACAGTAATATAACATGAGGGTTGCAAAAGGAGGAAGTGATGTTATATGATATTTAATAAGTATGTGGTTGTTATATCGAGTAATCTATCTTCTCTTATTACACTCAGCTTTTTACCATTCACTACTGCACATAAACCAGATAAACAAGTTGCATAAAAGGATGCACATTAGCTACCCTTTGATGCTTGTATGTCTTACATGGAGACATGACAAAACTTGTCTATAAACAGTAAAAATAATCTATATAGAGTCTGCTTTAAGGCAGATACTAGATGTAATTCACTGGCAGAATTGACATTTTACAAAAACTGAGAAACACAACATAAGAACAGTTTGGTTGTATTTCATAAAATGAAGAGCAAAATGACAATAATACTGTTAACAGAAAGGTCACCCAAGAGTTTATGTTAGCACATTTTACTAACATACAAACAAATTATCTTCATCAGGATATTAAAAATAAAACAAAAACAAGCTTGTTAAGCTAAATGTTATATTTTCTTGAATAACAAAGTTCACATTAACTTGGCCAATCATTAACCTCTTATGGGCCAAGTTGCTGTTAATGGAAATAGAATGTCTAAGTAATTATGCCAGTCTAAATGGTGTAATCATGTGGTGAACTAATCTTGAAATATTGTGAAATACGCAAAATTGAGTTGACAACAGTATGCACAAGCATGTATACAATTTAACGTATATTGTATGAGATTGTGAAAAAATGTAGTACAATAGAGGTGAACCAGATCTAGAAGTATTCCAAAAATTACGAAATATAAAAACATTAATAACAACCAAGAAATGAGAAAATATGTAGCCTTGTAACATTTCCTTTCAGTTCAAGTTGAACACTCTAAACTCATTCAAAAGCTTACAAATAATCTGATCTATGTCTTTCTCCTCTTGAACAATGATGGTGAGAAGAAGGAAACAAAAACTTTACAGAAGAGGGGTGGGGAGTATGATAATTTTGCAAATTATTAAGATTTAAAAATACAAATAATGCAGACTTATTGCTTAAATCACAACATATAATTTCTTTTGTGTTGAGTTAGTGAACTTTTAGGATTTCAGATAGAATGAGAGAAGCAAATACAAAACAAAGAGAAGTCACACTTTGAAACAGCTAAAATAATTCCTACAAAATAAATTTCAGGAAGTTGATGGTTTTATCTTTTAACATTTACAGCTTATTCCTGGCCTGCTTTGCTTACTGCTATATTCTGTCTATGAAAGATCATTCCAAAAATATGAAATGGGCAAACCTAGTCAAAATGAGAAGATTTCAATTAACAGCAATGGATTTCAATTACTTTATGGTAAGGGAAATAAAAAAAAAAAGACCATCAGAAAGTCTGAGATAATTACTGAATGGAATATAAAAGGTGAAATGTCTTTCATCAATGACAAGAACAAAGATGCACCATCAACTGACCAGAGAGAGAGAGAGAGAGGGAGAAAGGATAGTGTAAATTTAACTGAGGGAGAAAAGCTGCAGTTGTCAGTTCACCGATGGAGACTGACTGCAGTGTTAGTCTTTTCTTTTTTCATAGTGAGGTCCACAACATAGTGCTGAAAGGATTAGTAGATCACAATGTGAACATTCTTTTCTTGATCTCTTGAAGGTAACTGAGTAATTAATTGCCTGGGAGACAGTGAGGAAGTAGTCGAGTACTTGGTTAACACTGACCCTAAAATGATAAAAGGCAAAGTTGGACTCACAGCACAGAGAGTTGGGATAAATACCAATTTGCTGCCTTAGAGAAACGTTATAGTGCCAGTTGACTTCAAAGAAAGACTTCTGTGTCTGCTGAGCTGTTAGAGATAGGCTGTAATGTCAACTGATCTGAGACAGACAAGTTGCAGCACCAGTTGACTTAAAAACAGCTGACCCACATAACAATGAATGCAGTCACCTACATTTTATTGTGATCCTATAAAAAGAGATCTATGATCTTGAAATAATAGAGTCTTTCGACCCTTTTGATACCAAACCGTCTGAAACTGCCCCTAGCTCTGTAGTACAAATGTCTTGTTTTCAAAAGTCCTGAATTAAAATCTTCCACCAAAACTTAGTCACAATTTATGTTCCAAACACTAGCTTAATGATAACTAAGTTATTTTACTAAATTCTTTGTTACATTTAAAATTAATTGAAAAAACACAGAGTATCTCAACAGAGATATGGTAACAAAAGGGTTAAACAGGATAGAAAATTCATCCATATACAGCTTTACTAATGGCATTTAGATATGTTACAAGGAAAAATGTTCTAGAAATACAGACTAAATTCTTTCCAACAAAGATGATATCAGCTATTGCTGAATAATGTATTAACATATCGCAATAGGGATAACAATCATTATATATGCAATTACTTTGGTTTTCAAAGGATTTTGAAGTTATGGATAAAGTGATAGAAATAAAAATATAGGCACTTGTTAGGGACAGGAGTCAAATAATGGTATTAAATGGTTATTGTTATCAAAATTAGTGGATGCAAAAATTTAAAAGTATAAAAATTATCTGCTATTTAGAAACAAAACTCTAGATACTGATATCAAAATATCTACTCAAGTCACAACACAGTGACTCTAATTATTACAGAAATCCAAAGAAAAGTGCACTAGCTATAGAGACCATAGTAGTTGTATGGTCATAGCAGTTGTGATAGTGGATGCTGACTGTGCTGGTGGTATTGTATGCTGATACTGAAAATGAAGATGATACTGAGGTATATGTTTGTGATTGTATGTAAATGAGTGTGTGTGTGTGTGTGTGTGATATACATATTCACAAAGGAAGCCATTTATGGTAATCAAAGAAGTTATCAAAATCACTGGGTCATAAACTTAATTCAAAATTCATATCAAATTATCTGTTTATTAGGATGAAGATCTAGATGATGTTACATACTATGCTTAATGTAATCAACCAGTTACTGTTAATGAAGGCTTCATCAAAGTTGAAAATGTTAACACTTCAAGAAATAGATAAAAAAGTGAATTTGAATGTTTTTGTGTATTCTTTAAATGAGTAAATTGGCTCTTGTACCATTTAATGACTATATATATATATATATATATATATATATATATATATATAATGTTCATCTATACTGTACCTGATTATCTGATATATATATATCGGGTAATCAGGTACAGTATAGATGAACACACAGAAATTCATTAAGATAATAGTATATAACAAAATAATGGCAGGTAAGAAATAACAAAATGAAATAAAGCATTGCAAAACAAAGTTTTAAAATATATCATGAAGAAATAAATACTGTAATGTAGAAATTTTAAAATACTTCAGTGAAAACATTTCTCACTAGGGGTCTAAATCTGGATAATAAAACAGTAGCAACATCAATATCATAACATACAAGTTGTTATTGAGTAGGTAGCTGAAGCAATACTAAGAACAGACTATATCACTACAATAAAAAAAAAGGACATAATAAAGTACTGGTGATATACACAAGAAGGAGATAGAGTACTGAAGAAAGTTTTTGGAAGACGGATATATATACACATCTATCATGCAAAAACATCTAGTTTTCACAGACAACTATAATAAGCTACTATGTGGGTGTTCATACTACACTATTAGTATTGCACCCCAGCCGGGAACAGCAAGCATCTTCAAGAATGTTCTAAACTAAATGCTACTGTAGTTGTATTACTGAGATAAAAAGATGTAAAGACAAATTAGTTTACCAGAAACAATACAAATACACACATACACACACAGTGATTATAATTTCTAATTATGCTTTCTCAAGGTTGAAAAAAGAGGTAACTTCTAAAGATAGAAACTTAAATTTTCAACCTATAAAGATGTAGTAAGACAGAATATTTTCTAACTACTACTCAAAATCCTTTGATAATAAAATCAATTTCTTTAAGATAGTATATAACTAAATGACAAGTGCGTTACTTGCTTGGCTGTATTTTTACAGACACTAGTGAGACAAAAAAACTCAACAAGAAGCTGAATTAAATTTCTTGATGCTATATTTAAAGTCACAGCAATAAAAAATTATTGTGGCTTGATGTTGCAAACAAAAGTTTAGACAGAGCAGGATAGTTGGTGTATGATAGGCCAATATGGGTTAGGCAGGCCTAACCACAATGACTACAAGGGAAATTTTGCTCTGGGTTTGGCACTGCTGTGTAATGGATTTTTCTTTATTCTCCTTCTGTCTTTGAAGGAGAAAACAGCAAAAGATATGTAGGCAGGCTTCATTGTGAGAGGCTACAGTACAACAATGGCAATGGTCAATATGACAGGAACCAAGAGATTTCTCTAGAGAGCAGCAGTACCTATTCTTTGGTTCTTCTTATGTCATAGTGGTCAGTGGCAACTTAGCAAAACAGTACAATACTGAGTAGGCAATAATCTGCCATCCTGAAAATATGCCCTGACCAACAATGTCCTAATGCTGGTGATGTCTGCCTATTTCCACAACTTCAATATTAGTAAAAAAAAATGCCAATCTAGATACTGAGAATAATATTTTAAAGTTAAAATAATAGACAGGGAACAACACTGGAAAATACGAAAACTAAAAGAAGCAGCACATATGCTAGGACACAACAACCTCCTAAGCAGACCGAGTGCAGATATGAATAGCATATGGGAACCGGTATTGAGGAAGGATAGAAAAATAATAGATTTATAAGCCCTAAAATTCACTCCATAATTGCCCACGGGCATATGGCGTAGTGGTTAAGAGCGGGGGCTACTAACCCCAAGATTCCGAGTTCGATTCACGGCAGCGACCTGATTAATAATAGTAATAATAATAATAATATAATAATAGTAACATCGTTAGGAATGAGAACCCAGGTTCAAAATTTCCCCAAGACACCTGACGAAGGCTGGAGGGTATATCAGCCGAAACGTTGTGTTAACAACAAACAAGATGAGGACAAATATCCGTCAAATGTAAATAATGTAAATAATTCCTCATCTCTTAAATATAGAACTGTATCATTCTGATTATATTTATCTAACTATCCATGTATGCACACATTCATATATATATATATTCCTTTCAGGGTGGAAAATGTACCGTTGCATTTTCTGTCAACTAGTGAGCTGATATTAAGACATTAAGTGAAGTCAGCTGAAATACTAAGGTGCCTGCATATGTGTGTCAGTTCAACAGTATGGCACCTTGGCCAAGTGTTTTCTACTACAACGTTGGGCTGACCAAATCCTTGTGAGTGGATTTGGTAGATGGAAACTGAAAGAAGCCCGTCGTATATATATATATCTATAAAAACATGTATTTGTGTGTCTGTGTTTGTCCCCCCAACCATTGCTTGACCACTGATGCTGGTGCATTTATGTCCCCATAACTCAGTGGTTCAGCAATAGGGTCTGATAGAATAAGTACTAGGTTTACTAGGTTTACAAAGAATAAGTCCTGGGGTCGATTTGTTTGACTAAAGGCGGTGTTCCAAACAAATGATTGACACAAGTAAAAGAATAAAAGAATACACACACACACATATATATATATATATATATATATATATATATATGAAGATATATATATATATCAGTTACTTAATAACCAGTAGGTAGGACACTCCAACTGATGTTAATCCAATCTAGCATTTTAAATGTGACTCCACTGCTGCAGCCTCCACCATCATTTTAAGTCCACTTTCTATGCTAGCATTGGTTAGACAGTTTGACAGGATTTGACAGGTTAGTGGACACTATCTTGCTCCAATGTGTTAGTTTTATCATGGTTTCTATGGCTGAATGCCAATTGCTCTATAGAGTACACTTTTTATTTTGTGGAACCAGCACTGGTGAGGTCACCAGCAAGTCTTCACTATGTCAAGAGGAAGAGTATATTATGCACTCATCTTCAATCAGCAGTACACAATCGATGACAATGGTTTATGTATAACATTTTGAATGATTCCTTTTAAAAGCCTTTGCTCCTCTTTAAAAGTATATTTAAGTTAGCTTTGCCCCAATATAGTATGAGTTTTGGTATATGAATGTTGTGTATTCATGGCAAGTAAATCTGAGACAATCCAATGCTTTTGGAGCTGTGCCCAGGGAGAATTTGAACTCAACACCAATGAAACACTCATCAGTTAAACAGTTCTACTACTGCTTCCCACATTAAGTTGTATAATCACTTGGTATGTACATATAGCTACTTATTCATTTGTAAGTGTTTTGGCAATAGTGCACAGCACTGGAAGCAGAAAAGCAAACAAACCTTTCAGCCAATATGCTGACATACTACCAAATTGGACACTGATTTTCAAATATGTGTACACACGTCTGCATCTGCATGCACATATGCATTTTTGTGAGCATAAAAGGTGCATTATAAGTTTCTGATTCATTCAAATCTATATTTTCATTTAATACTAAGTAGCTAAACTATGATTAAGCTGTGAATATGTTATTTATGGGAGGATGTGTTATGCAAAAATGAAATAAGAAAGCAAAGCTAATTTATTATACAAAACTCTTAATCAGTCTGGGAAGATTAGACAAAATTATAATTCAATTATTTAACAGGAAGTGAAATTCTATACTATTCTCAAAAGGAAATCAAATACAATTTTCACAAAATTCAAAAATTAATGCAAATGAGCTAATCTAGTTTGAAGATGAACTAATTTAGCCATAACATAAGTGAAAAATTGAGACAATATCAATCAAGGGTTAGTAAATGAAACAAAATCTGTCATGATTATAGCTGAGAAAATATCACTGACTAAAGAAACTAAAGCATAAGTTTATTCATGTTAAAAGTACTGGCAACAGAATGGAAAAACAGACAAGCAAGCACACAGTCGTATTGATGAAATATTTTAATGTAGTAGAGGGAAAAAAAAACCTGATAGACAACAAGTACATGGATATGATATTGAGCAACTATGGTGACAGGCAAGAGAATAATGTGAGGAGGATATTAAAAATAGATGATATTAATGACGAGAATGATAATAGCATATAAAAGGAAAGCAGGCAAGAATGAAAATATGAATTTATATACAGATAGGGCATAACATAAAAATAAAAAAAATAAAACATCAGCATGCTTGGAAGGAAATAATTTTATACGTACACATACATACACATGGACGGAGAGATGGATGGACATATAGACAGACAGACAGACAGACTGACAATTGTGAGCAGATAGCAATGGCAAAGACATGGTTGCAACCACTGGGTGTCCATGCCAAATTTTGAAACTCACCTGTACTTTGCTTTTAGTGGAATCATTATAGACCTTCTCTTCAAACTGTACAAATGGAGAAAAGCAGAAGGGCAAGCCCCAATTCAGAAAGGACACACATTTAGAGATGATATCTTACACAGCCACTGCATACCTGCTAGCTTTTGACATACAGATGTAAACACATATGATTGCAGTGAATGGAAATGGCAGAGAAAGAAGAAAAGCAGTTGCAAATCAAGGAGCAGAGGCAGACATAATGATAAATAATCTTCGTAAGTAAGTTGTAAGTTGTTGATTACATAAATAAATAAAGGTTTATGTTGCTTTCATGTCAACAGTCCCCTTAAAGCTATATGAGATTAATATATATATATATATATATATATATATATATATATATATATATATATATATATATATATTTTATTATATGTATTTATTTTCTCTTAGTTAACAATTAACTCGGACAAAATAAATTGGTTAATAGATACCAGGGTAGCAAAGATCCCAAAATGACTGTGGTGTAAATCCTGTTTATGAGGTAGAAACTCCCTGTTATTTTGGGTATTTGAGTGAATATAAAATTTAATAAATGGAGTAATACGCATATGTTAAATGAATTCTTTTATTTCCGACATGTTTCAAAGATTACAAATGGTTCCTTCCAAAGGAGTGAGTGAAGTTGATAAAGACGTAATCTTCTCTTCAGGGAAATACATAAGAGCCAACTTAACCGTAAGTCATTTTAACCGAATGTGATAACTGTGGGTAGAGAAGATTGCTACCCATCTTATTTGAAAAATATTAAGATGGGTAGCAATCTTCTCTACCCACAGTTATCACATTCGGTTAAAATGTTTTACGGTTAAGATGACTTGTATGAATTTCCCTGAAGAGAAGATTACATCTTTATCAACATCACTCACTCCTTTGGAAGGAACCATTTGTAATCTTCGAAACACGTCGGAAATAAAAGAATTCATTTAACATATGCGTATTACTCCATTTATTAAATTTCATATATATATATATATATATATATATATATATATATATATTTGTCTGATAATTAGAGTGGAAAAAATGTATTTGCATATTTGTAAGAGGATTTATGAAAGTAAATTGAATATTTGCTGCAGTTATTTGTTGTATTTCGCAAATCTGCTCATACACTCTCTCTGAGATGGGTTACCTAATGAATAATAAAAATGGTGGTGGTTATGTAATATACCCATCATTAAAGTTTTTATTTTAAAGCAATGATGAAAATACTCTGCCTAAAGACATTCATTTAAATAACACAAGATATTTGTTGTAAGTGCAGTGGTGTATTAATTCTACATTTAGCACTAGTATCTCACTGGATCTTAAGAACCCTGGAGAAATAAAAAAGCAAATTTAATTCTGTGCAAGACTTAAACTTGGATTCAAGAAGGGATACTGAGACATGTTGTAAAGTATTAGGTTGACTCTGTCAACTGTACCATAGTTTACATAATGACAAAAAGGTTTTCTATGCTTTGGCATAAAACTCTCAAATTTGGTGCAAGGGTTGTAGCCAATATAATTAAACCCAAAATTCAACTCAGCCATAAATATTTTACTAACCTAGATGGATGAATGAAAACCCAACACCAGTGAGATATGAAGTCAGGATGTAGAAAGATAAATCCACAAGATGTTTTATCTGCAGACTTCCAATTCAGCCATCCTACCCTGATATTAGCTAATTTCTGTATATTGTTTCTCATAATGAATTCTTCACTTTTCAATTTTTTCACAATAAATATATTATGAAGACACTGAGGTTTTTTTTATAATTAAAAAAAATATGGAATATTAAGCTAGCCTTTTCAGAACATTTAAACATTTATGGTAAAATAAATTATTGAAATAAATAGAAAAAAATATGGTTAATTTTCTTGATGTTAGATCAAAAACATTCAGAAGAAATTTTAATTTTGTTGAAGCATATTCTCTGGAGTGTATTCATAAACTAGATATTTCATTTGATATTACTGAAACAACTCTGATGACTATCTCAAGAGAAGTAAAATGAAGATGCTCCTTTCATTTGGTTTCAAAGATGATAGTTCATGCTTTTGTTATATGCAAGCATATGAAAGGTGAAAATTAATTTAAATTCATATTTAAATAAACAAGGCAATTGTTTTGAAAATACATTCATAATTAGTATATGACAATGACGAAGCAGTATTTTGATAATGTTATTGATGAGAACATTTTTGCTTCTTATTGTCTCATATTTCAAAATAAAAACTAAACACAACTATTTCTAGAAATACTAAATAAAGAAAAATGTATAGTGAAAACATATGGATACACGAAACACACAAAGGTGATATTTCTATGATGTATAGACATTCATTGAACATTTTACTTTTGCCAACAGTGGCAGTTTAATAAATTTCTTGATAACAAATTGCGATTAAGTGAAAAATGGTAAAAGTTGAGATCTTTTACACACATTACAGTAAGAATGAAACTCTTGTTATAATGAATATCATACTATGTTCTGAGTGTCAAAAAGTGTCCATTTTTTAAATAAACATTTTACAATGGCCATGTCAGCTTTATTCATAAAAGCTTCATCAACATTGTTCATGAGTACGAAGAAAATAGTACAGGTATGAATTTATATTTAATTCTTTATTGCTTACAAGGGGCTAAACATAGAGGGGACAAACAAGGACAGACAAAGGGACTAAGTCGATTACATCGACCCCAGTGCATAACTGGTACTTATTTAATCAACCCCGAAAGGATGAAAGGCAAAGTCGACCTCGGGGAAATTTGAACTCAGAATGTAGCGGCAGACGAAATACCGCTAAGCATTTCACCTGGTGTGCTAACAATACTGCCAGCTCACCACACGAATTTATATTACCGACATCAACATCACCATCATTAAATTTATTTATTAATTCAAGCTGTGTGTTCTCAACAGCATCATATTGCAATGGTGTGAAATCTGAGATCTTAAGAAGTTTTATTTTCAAGATGATCAAATAATAAAATGCCACCTGCACCCACTGCCATAAGGTGAGGCTAAAGGAATGTCAAGGATCAAAATCTATTTGATTATAGGACTTATATACATTATGAAGAAATCAAAGATGAGAGTATAAAATGAAAATTTCCAAACAGGATAGACATTTTGGAGCTGTAAAAGTCAGATGAAAGTAGCTGGCAGCTTCATTTTATTCCATGCTATTTTATATTCTACATGAAACAAACCATAGTTACTATATGAAGAATTCATATATAATTTATAAGATTACTGCTCATATATTCCTTCTACAAAGAAACTAGTAAATTAGTATCATAAATTAGTTGGGTTTTCAAAATGACACAAAAATAAGCTATTTGATAGAAATGTAAGAATTTTATATTGTAAAAGGACTCAAACTTAATTTTTAATCCACTTTCAGTAAAGGTCTATATTTGTATAGTTTCATGATTTCCTTAGCCATTAAAGAAAAAGTAAAAGTAAAGTGTGTTGTCTTGTTAACTTAAGTAAAATCAGAACTGAAGAGAAAGTAGTGAATGGTTAGCAACTGACTGAA
This sequence comes from Octopus bimaculoides, assembly GCF_046866305.1. Taxonomy (NCBI): domain Eukaryota; kingdom Metazoa; phylum Mollusca; class Cephalopoda; order Octopoda; family Octopodidae; genus Octopus; species Octopus bimaculoides. The sequence goes on from NC_142929.1 coordinate 100,309,878, forward strand.
GGGCCTAGTTGCAATTAAGGTATTTAATTATGTGCCTATGCCACCTTTCCTCTTTATGACTGTGTTAATGTTCACTTTTCTGTCTTTTAGTGTTTTATTTTGTTTACTGTGCATGTACTTTCATTGGTGTCTTTTTTTTTTTCTTGACATATTTCTGCATCTGCCCCATTTTTAACCTTTTCTGACGAGTTGTAGCGCAACTGGGCACTGTATACAATAAGCTCATTATTATTTATATTCACCTCTCCAAAAACACTTTTAGTATAAATAGGCTGTCATATATATATGTATATATTTATGACAGCCCATATATATATATGTATATATATATATATATATATATATATATATATATATATATATATGTATATATATATATATGGGCTGTCATAAATATATGTATATATTTATGACAGCCCATATACATATATATATATATATATATATATGACTGCCTATATACATATGTGTATATATATATACACACACACACACACACACACACACATACACATACATGTATATATGCATATATACTCTCCAAAACTGAAAACAAAAACATAAATATTTAGCATCCAAAACAACAATAAACCAGAATCGCTACACATAAGACATTGCTAAAAATAGAATGTATTTAATATATTTCATTTGAAAGAGTAGAATCAGAGTATACATATGAAATAAAATGACCATAATACTATAATATTAATGACTTAACTACATAGTATTTGCAGTGAAGCAGCAACAGCCATTATAAATATTAGCTTAGGAAAATCAAATACATGTATACATAGATTAGTGAATAAAACATTGAACACACAAAATATCAACAAAAACAGAATCAATTATATAGGTGATTAATCAAAGCACAGAAATGATTTAAACTATTATAGACAATAAAATAAATATAACATGTCTAAAATATGTGAAATAAGTATTATTGGTTGAAATGATTTTAATGTTACACACTGATTTCATTTTTTGTTTACTTAACTTTACATATTATATTATTGCAAACTAGTCAAGAAAATACTGAGGTTTTGATTTTGAAATAAGTTTACATATATATATATATATATATATATATGTGTGTGTGTGTGTGTGTGTGTGTGTGTGTGTGTGTGTGTGTGTGTGTGTGTGTATACACATATATACAGCAATAAGAAAATGGAGGGGATCAAGAGGTGGTATTCATCAACTTTTAGACATTATATTTTGTCTATTTAGTTATTTAAAAAAAAACAATTATAACAATATACATACATGTATAACATATTATGCTTTATATATATATAAAAATACCAGTAATTATTCGAACCAAATTCGATGACTGGCACCCAAGCCAACCTTTCTGGACACTAAACTCTGCTTGCGCAGACCTGTTTGGGCAAGTAGAATATTTTACTTTCTATGTTCGACATTATATATTTTAATAATTACTGGTATTTTTATATATGTAAAGCATATTAACTAAATAGACATAATATGTCTAAAAGTTGATGAATACCACCTCTTGATCTCCTCCATTCTCTTATTGCCGTATGAATTAAGGATAAAACAGCTTTTTACCCTCACCCATTTATTACATTCAGTAGTGTAATTGCTATGCAATGAAAAAACACTTGTGTATTAATAATTGGGTATTCTACCAGCAGTATATTGGATAGATATTATCCCTTAGTTGGTTGGATTCACAACCTCTAACTCGCTTGGAATTTTATATATATATATATATCAATTTAAATAAGAGCTATAACGTGATCCATTGTATAGCTCTTATTTAAATTGATATGCACACAAAATTGTATGATTAACAACCTTTCATATGAGAATTTTGCTATGTTGATAACAGGTAAAAATATTTTTACCAAATTTTTGGTAGTGATCTATAAATACAAATCATCATCATCATCATCATCGTTCAACGTCCGCTTTCCATGCTAGCATGGGTTGGACGATTTGACTGAGGCAAATATATATATATATATATATACACACACACAAATATATTAATGCGAGTTCAGAGGGATATATTATCCCGGCGAATACCATGGTAGCTCTCAGTTATGTTCCAGGTTATGGCTAGCCACAAAGGAAATAAATTTTGAGAATGTACCAGTCTCTGTATTCTCTATCATTATAATTGTTGCATATATTCAAATATATATACAAGTGTACACACACACACACGCGCGCGTGCGTGCATGAAATCCTGAATTTTCAACTTTTTTTATACCTTGCAAAAGTAATTATTTGTTTTTGCTTTTCAAGGTATTTCCTTCTGATTTTCAGTGTTTTCTTTTTCTGTTTTTTAAAATTTGTTTCTTCCTCCAAAATAAGGGTATTGCTAAACTTTTGTGCATTGTAAATATAAAAGAAAGGTCCTTGAAATAAAATCAAAAGAAATAAAAGTAAATAAAATTAATATTTGTAAATGAAGGAAACCAATTAATACATACTCGTTTTGTGAGAGGGACCTCTACTGGCACTGGTACAACACCAGCAAGAATGCATCCATAAAAAGCACAGCTGAATGAGATGGGATCATTGTTGGGATACACAAGTGCAACCTAAAAGAATTTAGAAAACATGAAAGATTATTAAATGTTACTACAATGTAAGAAGGAGAGAGTATCGATTGTGATTCTGATGAAATTCATTATAAGTCTTACATTAGTAGAGGTAATGAATGGGAAATTATAAAAATATTGATTTAATTTCCACTATTGGAAGATGTTTAGAGTGTATCTGATTAACATAACAGTTAACTCTTCACAAATGAAATAAATAATGTTTGAATATCAAACATTGAAAGAAATATAACAAATCCTTCTATCATTATATACTTTTTCAGATGTTTAGAAGCTGAAAAAAAAAAAAAAAAAAAAAAGAGTTCAGTGATGAATTGAGTTAGATACCAATATTATAAAGCCCCTTGGTATCAAATGCCATATTTAGTGTCATGATGACAGTATTACTAGCATCTTTATGACTATTTATCATTACAGCGCCAACAAGGAATTGCTCTGATAACTTAGGTGACACAATTTAGAGGGGATGGTTTAGCCCTGACAGAAAATGGCAGAGATAACTTTTTGCAAATCCACATTTACATCGCAAACAATGGCCGTCTTTGATATCTTAGATGATACAGTGTAAAAGGAACACTTTAGACCTAGCAGACAGCACAAGATGTCATGTCCATTTAACATTACATCCCACACAAAGAAATAGTCTAGTTGGGGACACTTTAGTCTTGAGAGCCAAGATCCTTAATGTTCATGGCAATGTGAAATGCACCCAGTCAAAAATGAAGGAAATGAAGAGATGTGGATGCTGCATGCAGGTAACTTGTTTTGGAGAGCGGATATTCCAAATAACTGATACAAGGTAAAAGTTCAATCAGAGACAACCTTAATTAGGCCAGTGATATAATAAATGGCACTCAGTACACATTGCAAAGTGAGTGGTAGTAAGAGAGTATCCATCAGTAGAAACTGTACCAAAAACTGGGATGTATGAACAAGACATACAGTCTACCTAAAAAGACTAACTCTAACTAAAAACTGAAATAATGTAGAGACTAATTCCTCAAGTGATGGAATTCTTCATAGTTAAAAAGTGCTTGTGGAGAGGGGAAAAATGATGTTTGATGTTACCACAAAATTATTTGAAATAGCTACAAACAGTAAAACATGCTCACTCTATCACCGCTTTTGATTCCGATTTCTCCACTCTTTTGACCAACTTTGTTCAATAAATTGTAGGCTATTTTATAAGTTCTGCTTAATAGTTTTCCTGTAAAAATTGAAATAAATTATATGAAACTCACATAAACAGAGAAAATTATTACAAAATCTTTAAGAGATTGAAAGTACATTATCATTTAATTAACTAAAATCATTTTTCAAACTGAATCAATTTATCAGACAGAGTGACATGTAATAAGAATAAGAAAACATAAAAATACAAGGATTAAAATTTGCAATACTCGTAAATTGTTTGTGAAATTCATCAAGAAAAAATGCTCTAATTTCAATTAATCATTCCAAGTTCCAATCAAAAATTAAAAGATGTATTTCATATAGTATAGTTGCAGTAAAGTCAAATGATTTAAACACATTATCTCATAGTACTCCTTTCATTCAACCTCCTACTGTCCCCCTATTGTACCACTCCTTTGTACATCGGTGCAGTGTGCTTTTTACTTTTGATTTAAGTCTTTTTTACTTTACTTCTTTTCATACAAAAGAACTGTATTTCCTCAAGCTATGATGAAGGCAATTTATCTTGAAGAATGGATTTCCAAAAGTGGAGCTCTCTATTAATTGCTGGCAGTATGATAAACATATCTGACTCTGTCAATTGGGGCTTGCAGCACTAAGAAAATAGTTGCTAAACAAAAGATCTGTTTACTCCAAGCCAAATAGAAACAATTGTTAAACAAATGGCAATAAGTAGATACAGCTCTGTAGCAAGTTAGTCACAGTCAATGGTGATCATATTTTCCAGTTGAATCCTCTTTGTTTGCTAATAATCAACATCACTGCAAAGGTGCATAAATATTTACAGGAAACTTCAGATATGAGAAGAACAAAACTAAAAATAATAACGGTTCATTGTGACAGTTATCAACAATTAACCAAACATGGTAACTTTAAATGTTAATAACACAAATTGTCACAAGAATAAAGTTAGATTAGCTACAATGCAAACAATAAAGATCTTCAATATCTAAATTCTTACCATAAGTCAAATTATATGTGGGCTTGCCATTTTGGTCAAGTACTGTAATTGCATTGGCCTTATAAGTAGATGAACCATATCTCTGAACAGCAGCTTCTAAACTCTTTGGTAAACCCGAAGGAATCTGTAAGACATCAAAAAATATGGGACTGAATTATAGATACGTTTTAATTTAACCCTTTTGTTACTAATCTGGTAACATAAAACAGAAATTTTCTTGCTTATGTAAACCAACCCAGCTAAAAATGGCTGAAAGCTAGTCATATTTAAATGAGAATTTCAGCGCAAATTTCAGTACATTTGTGAAAATGTGATTTCACTATGTAAACAATTGACATTATTTTACATGATATCTGAGTGCTGTGAAGTTTTGGAGATTTTTTCTTCACTTTTTTTTTCCGCTTTGATTTTCTAAACTGTTTCACTTTGGGTGAAAACTGGACACCAGTTTCATGTTGTGAAACAGCAAATTTCAATTCAAAATATTTTTGAAAGAAGACAGAAAAGTTTGAGAAAATGTGCAGCAAACATGAAAACCATGTGTAATTATGAATGTACAGTTATATTTATATACACGAAGAGGGAAAATTCTTCATAGATCTAAAATAACTATAATAATGAAATTTCCCAATCCTGACTTCAGCTGAAATGATAATTTAATGTATAAAGTAGATCTAAATGAGTGTAATTTGAAATATATTTTAGTCAGAAGAGAAGCAATACTCATGACCTTTGTAGGCCATCCCAGACCTGTAAGACTTGTGTAGTTAACTTTGAGACTGCTGAAATAATAGCCTACAACCTAATTGTACTAAGAAATAACAGGACATGAGGGCTGGACTCGATCTTACATTTACACCCAAATTCTGAAATGAGATTTTTATTTTGTTTTACTTTAAGAAACCATTGCTTATGAAATACATGATAATAAAAACAATTAAATCACTTTCTTTCTGATGTAAGAAAAAAAATCTCACAAAAATTGCTTTAATAAACAACAAATACTAAGTATATTAACTATATTATCCTAAATATAGATTCAGATCCTTACACAGGGATAATTCATTGAATAGCTTTGATAAATATGATCAAATGGTACAAAATTGTGCACAGATTTATATATTTTCCTTTGATTCCCTTTTTCTATAGTAGCAAGTTAGGTTTGCAGTTCTCTCAGTTCATAACATTAATAATAATGTTGACATTTGATAGCTGACACAACCTACTATTAACATGCTAATTGATGGTGCTACCTTTGAAAATTGCCACCCCACCAGCCACACACATCACACGAAGAGATAAAAATTACTGTGAATAGCTAATTCAGTATGGAAATTTAAGAAATTTCATTTCCTTATTTACATTATCTTGTTTGAAATCTGTAAGTGTTGTTGTTTATTTCTTAGTGATCTGTATATTACAATAGACACTTTCTACTAATACAGCTCATTAAAACAGCAAGCAGGCAGAATCATTAAAGTGTTGGAAGAAATGCCTTGTGGTATTTCATTTGACTCATTATGTTCTGGATTCATATCCGGGTGAGGTTAATTTTACCTTTCAGCCCTCTGGGGTCAATGAAATAAAGTACCAGTCAAGTACTAAGGTTAATTGTAGTGACTGACCCCTCACCTCAAAAATTGCTGTCCTTGTACCTCAATTAGAAATCATTAATACAAGTCGTTAATTTGTAGTTAATAAGAGGTATCAAATGTATCTCACTTTAATTTAACTGCTTTTTCTAGCTTCTGAGACATCTCAGTAGGTCATTATAACACTCTTCAAAATTCTCTTACTTTTAAAATCATCACATGTTAAAAACCGATACATTTAATGATACACATCAAAAGAAAACAGTTTTTAAAAATTTATTGCAATCAATATATAAATCACTAATTACTATAGCTAATCATAATAGCAGAATAGTGTAGGCACTTCAACTTGATGATTATGTAAGAGGTTACATGCAAAAGATACTGATTCATCATCTGAAGCAAGTTTATCCATAATTACAAAACAGTAACAATTTTTATTTCAGTTTTCAGACTACAGCTATGTTGGGGCACCATTTTGAAGGTTTTTAGTTGATTAAATAAACCACAAATGTTATATTAAATCTGATTTATTCTATCACTCTCTTTTTGTCAAACTGTTAAGTTATGAGAACATAAACAAATTGACACAGGCTGTCAACTGCCAAGTAGTGAGAGACAAAATCACTCTCACTCACTCTCTCTCTCTCTCTCACACAGCCTCATATTCATACATTGGACTTAGACTATTTCCATCAACCAGATTCACTCACAAAATATTCGTCAACCAATGGACAGATGAAAACACATATCCAAGGTGCCACACAGAGGAACTGAATCCCAAATCATGTTGTTGTAAAGTGAACTTCTTAAACCATACAACCATACCTGCATCCAGTTGCTATTCTAACTGCAAAACTAGGCATCCAAATCAAATCAAATCAAATAAATAAAATGAAAATTAGAAAATAGTTAATACAAACACAGAGTTGTTCTCCTGCGACTGGAGTCAGTTCAGCTCCTTCAGGTTTGGGTGCATTTGGATCTATGGGAGGTGCTGAAAGACAAATATACATTATATTATGATATGCTTTAGCTTTGTCTGTTAATTGCCAAGGCACTCATGTGCACATATAAAGATATAGACATATGTATGTACAGGAAATAAAATCAGTTTTTATTTACAATATGAAAGGGATCCTAGCACTTAGTTACTTTTGACTATTAATAACTTCTAAATAATAATAATAATAATAATAATAATAATAATAATAATAATAATAACAATGAGTTAGAACCAGTGGAGAGCTACAGATACCTAGGGGTATTGTAAGGGGAGGGAATCAAACATTCAGTGATGAGGGAAAGGATCAGAAGAGAGTGTTATCGCAGGGTAAGAGCAATAATCAAAACAGAGCTGATTGCAAGAAACAGGATCGAAGTGACCAATACTTTAGCCATACCAGTTGTGACTAACACAACATAGTTTCTCTCTCGCTTTTTTATTTTGAGAGAGAGTGTGAGAGACAGAGTGTGAGAGACAGAGTGTGTGTGTGTGCGCATACATCTTCAGATGTTCTCACAAGTCACATTGTTTATTTTTATCTTCATTTATATATATTTATATATATATATTTGGAGAGAAGATTTTTTCTCAAGGAGTTAAGATTAAGAAAAAAAACCTTTTAGAAAGTCGAAAGACACTATCAAACCTTGAACCATTCTTTTACTTTAGCTAAATATTAATAAAAACATACATGTACTCATATTTTGAGTTCTATTTTTCCTATTTGTACCAACAGGCCTATATACATATATATAAAGTTACAGTTATATCTGTGATAAAACAAATGATTATGACTAAAGAAACACATTTGCAGGCAGAAATTTTAAGAACAGTTTTATATGGGAAAGGTAAGGTTTCAATTAGTAATCTGATTTGGTGGAGTATAGATTGAGCTTATGAAACAGAAAATGAGAATATATTAATAAACGAATTATAGTGTTAGTTGAAAAAGATGGGTGGAATGTATTTCCAAAATATTTATCAATAAAAGTATAACATCTGCATGTAGCATATGTAGATAAATCAAATGACATCCCTTTGTAAGCAAGAGATTGTCTTATTATACTGTGCAAGAAGGAATGGAAATATGTTTTCCAGTTAATAAATTTAAATGAGTTGTTTTTAAAGAACCAAGTTCAAGGAAAATACTCCCAAACCATTTATAAAGTTTATGTTTAACATGACATAATGTTGGAGAAAAGAACAGTGTGAAAATGTTTAGTTTACAAAAAAACTAGTTAGCAAAATAAAATTATCAATAAAATAGCTCTAATGGTAACTTTAAATTGATAATTAATGCTAATTTAACTGCTAAATAAATGAAAGAAAAATCAACTTACTTTCTAAAGCTTCATCTTCATCAATGAAGAATTCCCTCAAAGGTTTCCTTTTAGGACGCTGTGTAAAGGAGCAAAAATGAGAGAAAATTTGAAACTATAAATGTTTAATAAATCTAAAAAGAACTAAACAAATTTTAAAAGGTATTGGATACCAGAAACTATATCACGCAATAGTAACGAATGTTGAAGTAAATTTTAATCCATTGCCAATATAAATGTCGTTAGAACTGGATTTTGCACAAATTTTATACAAAAATTTCAAAATGTGAAACTAATTTTTATTTTAGCACATCTTTAAAAACATTAGGTACTGTATACAAATCTAGAAAAAAACAAACAAACAAACTTTAAAGTTAATACACAAATTATGATATACTTAGAGTTTAACTTCGACTTGCATATGAAATTTCAACCTTGTTCTATCTAAAATGGAATAGGTATCACCAACAAGATAATTTTTTTTTTCAAAAGTGGCAAATAAAGAAATATAGCTGATTAGTTGAATCCCAGCAAATGACTAGTATATATTTTGTATATTTCATTGACACAGGGATCAGTGAAACAAATAAAAACATTAATTAAGATAACATGGTTCTGAAATTCATTTCCATGAAAGATAATTTTTAATATTCTAATTACTCTGCATAAACAACATTTCTTTTTAAAACAGGAAGCTTATTTCACAGAACTGAAGTATCATAAGGGTCAATGTATTTAGAACCCTATTCAAGGTAAAATGTCTAAAATATCATGTATTGGCTACTCATGCCCTTGAGCAAAAGAAATAACTGCTTGATCCAGTTAGCCTGACTGGCAATAGGTCCCATCGTAATTTATGGTTGAGTTGCTAGTAGTAGAGGTCAGAGCTGAAAAACAAAACAATCACTCCAACAAAAACCACCCTAATCATGATAAAAAAAAAATAAAAAAAAATAGATACAGTGGGAAAAGAGGGTGGAGAAGGAAAAACACAAAAGGATAACAACATGCAGCATCTGAGATTACAATTGTACAGGGGCGAAGTAAAGAGAGAAAAAGTGTGTACAGATGACGATGATGGACAGATGAATTGGCTTATGGTTTGTAAGTTTTGTTAGTCCAGCCAGTTACTGGTTTGTGAAATTGTATCTGCTATAATTTGATTTAGTCTGTTTTGGATACTTAATTTTACATGCCTTGGTGAACATAACTGGAAGAATTAGCAACAATTATAAAAGCCATGAAATTGTAAAAATTTAGGAAGTATTGTACTAGGAACGAATCTAGTTTTTTGTTCCAAATTATGACTAGAGATGAAAGAGCGAAATATGTGGTCTTATGACAGTTGCATATCATACTAAAACTATATAGTAATGAAAAAAAAACATACAAATTGTGTAAAACAAAGATGACTAGAACATAACATAACAAGCAATGATTATGTAATGAAATAATGAAGTTATGTATTTATGACAATGTTACAGCAAGGCCGCAACTCACTAGCTTGAACAAGTTAATACAAGTAAACAATAATCTGGTTTCATTTATGTGATAAATCCTATCTGCCGTTTTGGCAGATATCATTAATTATTTTAATGGGAAAAGGAATTACCACTTTGTCACTTTGAAAGCTAAGAAAGCAGTATGAATTTTAAATAGCATCAAATAATTTTCCAATTTACTAAAAATTGATTTTAACCTCATTAAATCTACCTACTGTATTTTCTCATGTGTAATGTGAGAAATTTAATACACATTTAATAACATAATGAAAATTGGTGGTTAACATTATACTCGAGTGTAAAAACAAAATAAAATAAAACAGGATAGAGTGTATTTTTGATTTTTTGAGTGGTTATATCATATCTTGAGATCTCAATGAACTTGATTATGCTCAGTGATTAAATGATAAAATAAATACTTTTAACAAAATTTTGACAGGCGTTAACAACATTCTTAAATAGTAACTAATTCCTTCTCCAGTCTTGTACTGAGTTTGATCCTTGTCGCTTCACATTTGTAAAGCTGAGGTTGGTGTGACCTGACAACCATAAAACCTGATGTAGAGCCTCATTCCAGGATATTAACAACAAATCTATAAAGGTTTACATAAAACAAGTGTAAACAATGTAGATATTGCTTTCAAATTAACACTATTAAAAAAACCCAACAGAATCTTGTTAATTTAAAGACCATTCTTCAAACATCTTTATTCATTTATTTTGATGTGAATATCAAGGAAAAAAAAACTAGCTGTTGCTATTACTCTTATTAAATAGAAACCCTGAAAACCTAAAATTAGGTAAAATTGCATAAGCTACTTCAAAAAGTATTAAAACATTTTTTAACATTGTAAATATTATAGTGTTTCGTTTGGAAACAGAAATACACAAATTATAGCTTGAAACAAAATGTAGCACATAGTGTTTGGATTTTCCTTTCTTTTTGGAGGATTTTAAATATTTGTTTACATGCTTGCATAGATTGGGTGGTGCATGGACTTGGTGATATATATTCATACATAATTTGGCTGTGTGTTTGTGTACTGTATACATTATGGTTTTTAGAGTATATACACTATATTCCTGCATATCACAAGCAATGAAAAAAGTCCCATTTAAAGAAATAATTTTTTGTGACACTATCTGTTGATTGTTTTATGACCCATAGGCCAGTGAAACCTGGTTAATCCTCAGTATGTCCTCACTCTCTTCACTGATGCTGAAGTGAGCGTGTCAATTCCCATTCCGTTTCTTGGTATTTTTTTCTCTGAACCACGTTTTAAATTCTTAATTTACTTGAAGAAAACAGTTATACTGAACCTTTGGTTGCGTTGAGAATGATGAAAACATTTTGAAAACTTTGCATAAGCCTCTGAGCAGGTATCACCAAGCTTTTGGCAAAATTTGATGCAGATTCTCTGCTCAAGTTTTCTGTCATGGTCAATGCAACGATCACACACTACACACCTTCCTTCTAAGCACTGCTGTAAACAGCAGAAGTCAACTAGAACGTTAAAACTTAGTGCACATGCACAGCAGAGTTCAAGGTCAAACTAGACCAAGCAGCTTCACTTTGTGTGCTTTAGCTTCGTTACTATGGCAACAATCCGGATACTTATTGATCAGACCATGTATATAAAAGCAAGATGAAAGCTGAGACCAAAAACAAATCTTAGCAAACAGATAAAATAGTTGCTGTATATTTGGAGAGGATACAACCACACCCATCTTGTTGATGTGGCTGTATGGCTGACAGACATTCAAAAAGCAAGCTACAGAATAGGCTAAAAGAACCCAGACGTGGAGTGCCCAGCAATGTAAGTTATAATACATCATTGCATCAACCAGACTATTCAATCTCGATATACACTACTGGTCACAATGCTCCTCTGTGCATTGTTGTTATATGTTGGAAAAGTTGATTTATGTTGCCTATGGTTTCTAGCCATAGATTAATATCTAGAAATGCAGGTCTGCTGATGGGGTGCTAAGGCAGTTAGTTGAAGAAGCCCTTGATGCTCTGCTGGATGGAGTTTGTTTCTGCATTGAATACTTTCCATCAAATTGTTTTTCTATTTCCTGGCTATCGCCTACTGGGATTGTTTTGATTACAGTTTTAATGTCATCAACATATTACCACATGGGCCCATACCTGTGGTAATGTAGAAAAACAATAAAAATGAAAACAGGCAGATCTATCAAGTGTCTATTTAGTTAAACATATTTAGGAAAAAAACCCTGTACTGGCAACTTGCAAACTGTGCACCAGTGAACCACAGATAAATTACAAAACTAGGAATTTAGTGCATCACATTAGATCAATGGGAGGGCTGTATAGAGATACCACAGAACTCTATAAAGGAGAAATGGCTCACAAACACTGGCATGAAAAGAAAACAGTTAGAATCTACCAAATAGCAAAACCAAAACATAACAGATTAAATAATGTTAAAATAACAAAATTTTTCCACACATCTAAATGACCCAATAGTCCAATAGATTATAGAAGTGGTGTGCAAACTGGAAGCAGATTCTGACCCACACACACTCTCTCAATAGATTGAATGAGTGGAATAACAATAACCCCATACACATCATCTACCGCAATAATACGAGGATGAGAATAAATAAAGGTTAAAGTTAACTGAAGTCAACCACTACACACATACTCACACTTACAGACCATAACACATATACATCATTTTACATCCATTTTTTTATACTGGTGTCAATTATTACAGATCTTATTGAGGGGCCTCCATCCACACAAATGGGTTGAAGAACCACACCTTGATCAAATGATTGGTCTCTATGCCTGGATGCTTTTCCTACCAATGAGAGAGAGTGTGTGTGAGGAGAGCGCCATTCATGCTAATCTGTTTTTCAATGCCAGCAAGGGTAATATATTATTGAGGATTACATACAGCCATATGCCATTCCTTTCACTAATCTTTACTTGATCTTCAAGTAAGGATTCTGTAATCCACAAAACTGAAAATGTAAAGATAGTGATGATTTGTTGACAGAGGAAATAACAATGCCCGTGCTTGTGGCTCAACAATTTTCAGAGAAACCTATTTGCAAACAAACATACAGATGCGTGTACATACACATATGATTCAGTTTCTACCAACCAAATTCACAGACAAGGCCTCAAACATCCTAGGACTAGAGTAGAAAACACCTGCCCAAAGCACCATGCAGTGAAACTGAACCCCAAGCCATGTAGAGAATTGGACTAATCAACCAAGCTGCAAACCTATACTCATTAAACCATGCCTACACCCATTTTTCCCATGCTTGCATGGGTAGGACAGACTTTCAGCAGCATAATGTCTCACCACTTGTTACAGTGAATCATCATCATCATCATCTTTGTGAGGTCCAGCTTCTTGAGATCAGACAACACTACTTCTTCCCATTTCTTACTCACCTTCCTCACCTGCAGTGTCACCACTTGATCATTTAATACTCTTTAAACCCAATCATCATACTCTATACATAATGCATAGAGATATGCATCACAAGAGAGGAGACTACATTGCTCTGAACCAGTGCAGCCTTCTATCCTGCACGCTCCATCCAATTTTTTTCTTAGCTCAAATGTATACCATCATTCATGCTTGTTAACTTTAGACATTCAACGGAAGCAAACTCAGCTTATTTCTTTAGTTTTTATACACTTCACATTCTTTGTAATACTCATGCAATCTATTCTTCACTTGAAGAGAAAAATCACCTTATTGCTAGTAAAGATAACAGCTCCCTGAACTTTTTCCCATGCGATCTTACTCTGGGAACTATGTTTACAAAGCACTTACTCCACTGCTAATTAAAGAATCCATTTAAAAGGTGCTCCTACTGCTAACTATTTTTCTGCATTTGCTACATATGAAGACTTCCTTCCTTATTGACCAGCCCGTGATCCCATTACACCACTTGTGCAACCATGAAATAAACCATATGGAATTCCTACCAACTCCTTTTCAGCGATTTGAGTTAGGCCACTTCCTAGATACAAGTAAAGTTTTGACTTCTTTTTTGCTAACTTAAGCTTCTGTATTTATTAAGCTTATTTTCAAGCCTTTCAATTCTAGGCTGTGCTTCCATGTTTAATATTTCTTTTCTTAATCTTTGACAGATTCAGTTATGAGAATTAGGCCATTAGTATACAGTCTTAAACTCTCTGTTATGGCCAGGAAAACCTTAATTAACAGTAAGAGCTAAAAACCAAGCCCTGATGAACATGCTATATTCTTTTCTGAACTTGTGGCAAAAACTCGCCTTGCTGATGGCATGTTTGTAAATGGCTTGCATAGCTCCCACTTGATTTTAGCAAACACTAAATAAATTATCCAATAAAATATAGTCACTCACATAGTTGATAAGGTAGTACAAGAAGGGGTAAATTTTTAATGCCTACTGTAGTATCATCAGCAACTGCAATAGAAATACTCTAGAAAGAAGCAAGCAACTATAGATGAATGTACTATAAAAAAAATTTCACAAAGTGAGCTTGTTAACATGTAAAACAATTTGGACTTGTGCCAGGATGGAGTACCACTGAAGCCTAGTTCCTTAACTCAGTCAAGGCACTCCATCTAGTTTTTGCTTATCTGGAGAAGGCCTTTGACAGGTTATCACGCTCTGTTGTTTGGTGGTCACCAAGAAAACTTACTATAAAAGAATGGCTCGTAAGAGCAACATACAGAGATACTGCCAGCAAGATGAAAAGTTAGCAATGACTATAGCAAGAAATTTAGCATGTAGGTGGGTGCCCATCAGAACATGGAGCTCAATCTCCTCCTGTTTATTATAATTCTCCTGACCATAACTGAGGAGTTGAGGACGAACTGTCTGTGGGAACTGCTGTATGTCAATGACCTACTTCACAGCTGAATCTGTCAAAGTATTAGAGAAGAAATTACAAGCATGGAAACAAGAGTTAAAATCAAGATAATCTTTACATAAACCTAGCAAAAAGAGTTTTCATAACAAGGAAGAAAACAGAATTCTACTGGCATTTGGAAAATGGACATGCTTGTTATGTAAAAAAGAACTAAATTTCCATATTATGTACCTAATGTAAACTTGGTAAACAAGAGATGTAGCGGGAGCACAGGCAGGATGATACAGAAGAACTCTGTATGTAGCAGATGTGAAGGAATAGTTTGCATGAAGAGCATCCAAAGAATATATCATTTCAAATATTCAGAGGGTTCCTTAGAAGCTGAAATGAGCTTTTGTTGCTTAAATAGCTAACAGTAGAAGATGGTGTTCTGGAAACATAGTAGCTACACTAAAAATGGCAGGGTAAAAAGTTTAAAAGGTTCAGGAAGTTTTTATTCTGCTGGTGACAGAGATTCCTTCTCTGATTGAAAGAAAGATTGTATGATGCTTGTCTACAAAGTACTATGGATCATAGAGTTAAAAGTGTACTGAATCTGGAGAGTGAGTGAAAACTGGAAAGAAAATAAGTGATCATGGATGTATAATGTTAGTAAGCACGAATGATAGGGTTCAAATGAACAAACAAACAAAAAAAAAATGGGTACAAAAGAAACTAGATGTAGTGTGCAAAAGAGAAAAGTGAGTTGGTATGGACATGTTTCACCAGTCCTCAGTCAAATCGTCCAACCCATGCTAGCATGGAAAATGGACGTTAAACGATGATGATGATGTGATGCATATAGAAAATGATAGTAAAGAAGTATTGAGTGATCCAAGAAAGAACCTACAGAAGATCATGGAAGATAGGGGAAGAAATGAGTAAGTTGGTCTCATGAAGCTGAACCTCATAAAGAAAGATATAGTGATAAAAGGTATAAGTGTTTGAGGTAAGATAAGACTTTAGTAGAACATCAAAAGGTAATCATTAAATGTATTAGTACGATTATATTAAAGTTAAGTTATGGTGAAATACTATCATTTAAAAGGAAAGTTGGTCACATTGGTAAATTGCAAGCATGTGAAAGCAAAATTATTTTTTAGATATGTCAGAATTTTTTCACTAAAAACAAAAAACAAAGCAATAAATATAAAAGGTATTGGAAACAAAAGAATGGTGTATTGTTTTCAAATAAAGTTTAAAAGTCAAGCTTAAAAACATAAAATATATACAAAAAATATCAAAAACATTGGGAGTTAAAAGCATTTATGTTGCTTTTAAGACCTGTTTAGTTTTTTAAAGTTTCAATAAGTTTCAATTGTAAATATAAAAAGTGTATATTTTTCTATAGCATTTAATTTTGTTAAAACTTAAATGTCTTATTTTTTTACATAGTTATTCTAAATATGATGATGATTTGAAAATGACAAGTGTCTTTAGCATTTCAATCCTCAACTGGAATGAATACTTGGGATTAATGTAGCTGATATTATGTGAAGAGTTAAAAGGGATAATGCATATGAACATGAAAAAATAAACAGAAAAAAACATCAGTTTATCATCTAGCTTTTGTGTTTTGGGTGTTTGGTTTAGATGAGAGATTATTTTTAAACAGAGTTGAATAGAGGGTACTGAGATAAAGAATAAAATGTAGTAACAGTATTTATCAATCTATTTTGGGGTCTTGCAATGAAATATGCTTAAGAATAAGAATAATCTTAGCCAGTGATGAATCTTGTAACTTTCATCAATTTCAAAGCAGTTGTGTGGTGTAGGGAGTAACAAAGGGTGACAGTAAAATCAATGGGCATAAAAAGGTACATTCTTGAAAAACAAATATTGAGCAATGAATACTACCAGTGTTACTATGCACAATGATGCAATACTGTCATACAAACTTAGATTAGATTGTAGTAATAGTACAGACTAAGTGCAGATACTAAACTTAATCAGTAGATCAGCTTTAGTATTTAGATGCTATTGTTACAAGATACTGTCTTCAGCTTACTCCACCAAACAAAGATAAAAATCATCTTAGAGCTCTTTCTATGACAGATTCTCTGTACAGAAACCAGCTAAAAGATGTGCCTCATGTGATCTTGTAGAGTAATATAACAAAACAAAATCTTTGAGCAGCTCCAGAAAGTTGTAAAAGGTTCATGTACACTGGAGGATGCAGGAATGAAAATTTGCAACACAGAGCGAATCCAAATGAGTTAAGAAAGGAACTGGGCATCAGTAGCTAGCTGCAAAAGAACATATATAAGTGATATAGAATATTAAGGTAGAGTGATAATAATGGAATGATTCAAAAGAATCTTTGAGCTGTTTCCATTGAGCAATGAATACTACCAACATTGAACAGTGTTCAACACTGATAGAATTTAGTGCTGAGGGATTGTTTTTCTAGAGTGCACATTTTTATGTCTATTGATTTAACTATCAACCTTATACAGAATTTCTAGTAACTATTTTATTCCCAACAGCACATAACCATTTGACTGCTGATGAGTTACAAGACTCATTACAAGCCATTTTTCAAATCAAGAGCCAAAAATAGATAGATAAATACTGTTTCCTCATTCTAGTGCTCTCTATTCATCCCTGATCAAAAATAATCCCTGATCTAAATCAAACACCTGAAACATGAAAGCTAGGTGATAAGCTTATGTTATTATTTCATTTAAAATATTCAGGTAGAAAGATTACATGTAGAAAAAAATTAAAAAAAAAAAATTCCCTAATATTTTCATAGACTTTATCACTTTTTTAAACAACATTAAGTTAGGTAATGAACTGACATTTTTTAAAGGCATATCTCATTAAATTTAAAGATCAAGTAGTTTAGTTTCAAAACAAGGTTGAGTGATGAGTAAGAATAGAAGATAAGGATAAAGTTGAACTAGTAGCCAATATAATAATGATAACATAACAATGTTAAAACAATTGCATTTAGATATAGCAGCAAACATATAAAACACAATCTAAGCTATAACATAGAAATAAATGCATATAAGAGCTCAGAAAATTACAGCAAATAATGTCAAGCAGAAGCTAAGATTAAAACACAGGAAAGGAAGTTTACCTTCAATGTGTTTAACAGCTGCTGGATTTTGGCAGATACTTTGCCATGTCTTGAATCTAGGTAATATGAAAAAAAAATAATAGCAATGATGATAATGATAAGGTAATTTGTAGAGGCTAATCAAATTGCTAGCATTTTTACAAGAAGCAGCAATATATATATATATATATATATATATATATATATATATATAATATATATGCACACGCACACATATATGTAAAATATACACACACACTTTTATCACCAAAAGAAAACAAAATACAAGTTGACAACACTAACAGCAGTGACAACAATAAGAACAACAACTAACAATTAAAATTTTTTTTTTTCTGATTTTCCTAATAAATAAATATAACTAAGAGAAATTGTCTAAATTGTGATATTTGAAAAAAAAAACACAGAGAGAAAAAATAAGAAAATGACTGATTGTCAAGAAGAATATAATTAGAAAAAAGAGAAAAAATAAGGAAAAGTAGAACTTTTATACACAGAGAAGACTGAGGTTCAAATTTTTAAGGAGTGGGCAAAGAAATAAAAAAAAAGAAAAGCAGATTGTTTTGTCTCATGCTTGGTCAGTCATAGAATGAAATACAGGGGCTCGCCTGAGCACGACAGAGAAATTATTTCCGTGCAGACATTCAGAGAGGGGAGAAATAAGTCTTACTTATGATCCAGTTTACTATAGCTGCATCATCCATAGATTGAAGTTCACTCAATCCGGTCGGGAGATTACCTGCCCAAAGTTCATCATTCCATAAAACGGTGTTCAAACAGAGACACGCAAACACTTTACAGAGTTATCATGTGATAGGATGGCCAGAAATTTAAAGTTTAGCTCAATTATTTATATAATGAAATGGCCTTAAAAAGTTTTGCTCAGAATGATTTATAAAAGCCTTTCAGAAACAGCCTATATATATATATATATATATATATACACATACACACACATACATACATATATACATACATATATATACATACACATATATAATGTGTATGCATGTATGTATTTATGTATGTGTGTGTGTGTATATATATATATGAATTTGTTTTTACCTTGGAAGCTAAGAACTTTTTGAAGTCTTAATTTATCTATTCAATTAATTATTTGAAATTAATAGAACCATCAATAAAAATTTGTATTTCATGCCCAGATGTAAGGGCTTATTATGAAAAGATACCTTTAGCTAATGCTAGAAAGCCTGGATGAACATAAAGAAGGGAATACTCAAATTGTTGGCCCATCCAAAAATAGAGGGAATTTAGATGTAAATAATAAACACACTGAAGGACAATATTACTGAAATTGGAGCAAAGTAAAAGAAAGAAGACCACAATAAATGTATATATATGATTTTAAAAAAAACAAACAAAAACAAAACAAACTTGCATTTCAAAAAAAAAAAACAATCAATAAATGAAGAATTTAAACATAATCCTAGGATAAAACAACAACAAACAACATAAAACAAGGGGAGAAATATATTCAGAACTATATATATGAGTATGTGTGTGTGTATATGTGTGTTTGTGTGTGCATGTGTGTGCGCGTGCACACACACACACACACACACACACACACACACACAGTGTTTTTTAATATACATGTATATGAATGTACACACGTGTGTATATATGTGTATGTGTGTGTATATATATATATGTATATATATACACACATATATATGTATACATACACATATACATGTAACTAACATACACACACACACACAAAAGACACTGAATTGATATCAATGGGAAATGAATAAATAGATGGAGAAGACAGAAATATTAACAAAGTATGTGCAACAAGGCTTTCCTGACTTAGGGGAAATTTGAGAGAGATTAAGTGACTGAATATGAGAGAAGGTGCATTACTTTAACTGGCACAAAGCTAAACCATGTAATACACAAGACTATTACCATTGTAGTTCTAACTAATTTTGCAAATCAATTATAAGATAGCAACTTCCATATTTACCAGCAGATTATTAAAGCTTCTCTGAAAAGTGGAATCATATAAACTTAACGTTTTATGAAATTAATGAGTATCATAAAAATATAATTCTGACCATAATTTTTTAATAATATATGAATTATATAACTTAAACCTTAAAGAAAGTGGAGAATAAAACCACAACTATGATAGGAAAACAAGAATAGGAATATTGGCATGTCAGTGACAGTTTCAAATTTCGTATTTTGAACAACAATTTATCTTTTTTGAGAAGAACCTGCATAATACATATTTTCCTTCTAATGACACACTGAACTTTCTCCTAACATAATTCTTACAATAATATTTGTTAACTGTTGTGGTTAAATCTGCACAAAATAAATGATCTGCAAGGAAGTGCAAACACTAAACCTTAAACAGCAATTCATAATCCTTTTGAAAATCAATGAATTTATAGATTCATAATGAGGAAAACAGTCTGGATTTGACGATATTTTGACAAAATAAAAATAACTATAAATATGGAATAGTATATGGAAGGGAGGATATTTAAAAATACTGACATTGAGACATAGCAGAATGAATAATATGATATATTCTCAACTTATAGTTAATGAGTTAATATCTTGTTACCGACACAGATGTAAATCCTTAGGAACGGGACTGAATTCTTGTCATATCTACTTTAGCAAAAACTTATGAACCATAATGGCACTCATTCCACAAATACAGGAATAACAGGAAATTATGATGTAACAAAGTGGTTTTGTTGATGTGAGATCAAATCCTATTAAAGTCATCTTAATCTTTAACTGATGAAAAGAATGAATGTCAGATCATTAAAATAACAAGACAAAACAAAATCTCCTAAAAATCTACCTTAATTATTACAAGCATACAACATTACTTTTTCAAGTATAAATGTAAATGTAATTTTATAAATTAAACTTCATGAGCTAACAAAATATCTCACATTTTCTTATATGAATTACCTTTAAAGACCCTCACCACTAAATAAAATAGGATGCAAATGAAAAGTAAAAGAAATTAGAGAATCAAAGAAAAAAAATTATAATAATTCTAGATACACAAAAAATTCTATAAAAGCATGAGTTGACAATTACAATGAATAACAATATTTAGTGATTACACTAAAAATTAGGAGAAAGAAGACATCTTTAAAATTTAGTTAGAGAAGACCAGAAAGAAACCCTCTGTAATGTCAAACATTAGCAGCGAAAATCCATTTTAAAACTATTTTTCAGTCATTATTATCTTTTATCTACCTGCATTATATTTTGGGCAATTAACTTTCTCTTTTTAATCAGAATTACAGGATGGTGCTATTTCTATATGAAAACTTATTTAGTTTGTGTTAAAGATAAGGAGTACAAAGTACTGTCAAACTGAAGACATCCAACTAAGTTTGTATTGATATCTCCACTCTAAGAAATATTCTCACTAGCTTGCAGTTTTAACCTCACAACATTGTTTTATGTTTCCAGCATTTGTCACAAATTTCATTCCAGCAAGCATGCCTGCATGCACTTAAAGGTCATATCTTAAAATACAAAATATACAAGCTCTAAATTTCAAAATGTACTTTTTCACAGATGTGGAATTAGTAATGATCCTATGTCAAGCAGCTAATACTATATCAAACACACACACCAATGTTTCATCTTTCAAAAGCAAAGAATCAAAGAAAAGTAGAACAAGTGAAAGTTGAAGATGTTGAGTATTTTTCTGTGTAATGATCTCACAATTCTACCAGCCCACCATACTAGAAATTATTCAAACTATAACCATTAAAGTTTATATGTTAAACACAACAAACTTATACTCTATACTAGTGGTTCCCAACCTATTGTAGCTCAATCCTAACACCTTCCCAAATGGCATTTTACAAACAGCTTTCCCAAATTGTTTGGAAAAAAGAAAAGTAGATTACTTTACTGAAACAGAAGCTAGTTTTATTTAGTGGTTTATTATCCATATTTTCTTACACCATCAATCTGGCATGTGCTATTTTTTAAAAGATGTTTTTGTGGGTACCATCAACCCACAGAAATATTTATGGAAATTACTAAAGGACATAAGGACTTGCATAACAAAAATGTACTGAGACGTGGCTCATCTGTCATGGTTCTGCTCATGGATAACACAATGTCCAATTCATATTTTAACTCCCCAATGATATTTTACCTGCTTTGAATATTTTAATTCTAAGTAAAATCCTGATCTATAATGTCTCCATAGCATTTGACATCCACCTTGGGAGTCCACATCATCCCCGAAAGAGTGCTAGTTAGGTTAAGAACCACTGCTCTATATCATCTTGACATGTATCAAGATGTGACAGGAACTTTCCCAAGAAGCCATATCCATTATCTCATCATAACCCCTTTAATCAGAAAAAACATTGAATGTCACAACTAATCAGACTCTATCCATATAAAATTGATATTTTAAGACAAATCCTTATCAGTATATGTAAAGGGTAATCATATTTTTATTATGCTGAATCAATGGGTAGCAAACAAAGTGTGATCCCATTGAGGCAGGATGCAGAGGGTTTACAGGACAGTCTCTCTGCTGAGCCTACATATGAAGCATCACAGGGGCCAGTGAATTAAAAGTCACTTCAAGTTTACTTCAAAGTGGCTGTGGATCAAGAGGTGTGAGCCCTAGAAGGAGTAGTGTAACCTGGGGTAGTGTTAACTGGACATAAGCTGGAGCTTAATCAATTTTGGTTAGGTAACTTGTGTGAAGGTATCTGATTTTGAAACACCCAAAGTACCCAGTAACTCCAGGAAACATCACTAGTGTGGTGTCCAGGTGCATTACAAGATGTATGCTAACTTACTGGAAATAACTATCATTTTTCAATGAGAGGTTATTCTTCCAAATATTTGTTATGTCAAGCATGAACAAAGCATATGCACTTTCAGACATATGGCAACTAAACCATACCCTCATTTCTGCAAATATTTTTTCTTTTTTTTTTTTTCAAAGTTATTTAATTGAAATTCTTCTGAGTATATAGTTGAGTATTATTATTTTTTTCAACTTTTATACACAGCAGAGACTGATTTTTAAAAAAAATTTTACAATTTAGTCAGAGATTGATTACTCTACATGGTCATCCAACCTGCTAGAAACAGAACCAAATCTCTCTCAAATTACATACTACTGTAGTAGCTCTGAATTTTTTTAATGTGGACTGGAGATCAAACCACAAATTACTGGTGCACTTTATATGTCAAGTTAAAAAGGAATGATACATCAAAAATTTAGAAAAACATAAAAAAAATATTGTTTGCCTTGTATTAGCAATCATGTTTCATTGGACTACAGCAATGCTGGGGCAATGCCTTGAAGGGTTTTAGTTGAACAAATAAAACCCAATAATTATGTTTGTTGAAAGCCTGATACTTATTCTATTTTGTTGAACTGCTAAGTTATGGGGATACAACTAAACTGTCTTTGATCATATATATATCCTATGGTGAAACCAATTTGGCACTTTAATATTGCTGGCAAATGATTCCCAGTTAATTTCATTCTGAGAAAGTTGCTTGCTAAATTACCATCATCCTACATTATTACTGTTTCATTCTAAAATAGTATGCAGAGATCTTCCTTGTTTTGAAAAAGTAAATAATAATAAAAAAAAGTATCATCTCTATCATATGATACAAATCTATGGCTCCCAGTTGTAAAATCAGACCATTAAAGAAAAGACCTAGCTTAATAATAGGTGTTTTTTTTTTTAAAGAAGTTATAGTTATAAAATATGAAGAAAACGATCAGGTGAAACGAGAATTTTCTGGTAAAAAATTGAGTAGAGGAATGTGATGAATTACAAAATAGTTATATATTTGTATGTGTATTTATCTATATACTAGCTCCTATTTTGGAATTTTTATATCTGAGCTAATATTTGTCTTACTGCTAGTAGAAGAAAAGTGCATGAAAGAATGCTTACAGCTTTGAAAGTGAAAAGGAATAACATGGTTAAGAAGTACAGTTCTATATTTATGAGATGAGGAATTATGTACATTATTTACATTTGACGGATAGTTGTCCTCATCTTGTTTGTTGTTAACACAGCGTTTCGGCTGATATACCCTCCAGCCTTCATCAGGTGTCTTGGGGAAATTTCGAACCTGGGTTCTCATACCTAAGGTATTTTTCAATGTTATTATTATTATTCAGATCACTGCCTGGAATTAAACACGGAACCCTGGAGTTAGTAGCCCGTGCTCTTAACCACTATGCCACATGGCATAGTGGTTAAGAGCGCGGGCTACTAACCCCAAGATTCTGAGTTTAATTCCAGGCAGTGATCTGAATAATAATAATAATAATAATAACAATAACAATGACAACAACAACATAAAAAAATACCTTAGGAATGAGAACCCAGGTTCAAAATTTCCCCAAGACACCTGATGAAGGCTGGAGGGTATATCAGCCAAAACGCTGTGTTAACAACAAACAAGATGAGGACAAATATCCATCAATTGTAAATAATGTATGGTAAGAAGTAGTTCAAAGCCATTTTAGTCACTGAATAAACTACAAAACCAGTATCTGAGAAAATACGATGGTAGCAATTATTTGCTAGCCTACATAAAACCTAGTTTGAAATTGAGAAACCAACTAGATTGCCATTGCAAATGAAGATCATTAAGTATATTAGTTAATTTTCACAGCCCGCCTCCCACTGTCTCTTCAAATATGGTTCAATATGCAAACCACTTTAAAGTTAATAAAGTAAGGAAAACTATTTTTACATAAACTGAGAAACAGTGATTCATGTTAATGTAAAATTTAAGAAATGTATAAATGCTATTGCAATAAAATTTGCACAAGTAAGTCTTCTTGGTCACATGGAATATACAAAGTGGCTAAATTCTGGATTAACTTATAATCTTATATATATTTCTTTACCAAATAATAAAATATCTTGTCACAGTTAATGAAATTTAGAAAAATTAAACTGAAGTAAGTTTCACTAGACAACAGCAACAACTGAAGCATTGAAATGAGTTTTGATGGGAAGAAGTAACAGAATTAGTAAATAATATGCTAGCTACTTTCAAAACAAATATCTCAGATAAACTTTTGACACTCTTTTAGTATTAAGAATTTAATAAAATGCATTTTGTAACTCCTCTAATTTACAACTAATGAGAGGGAAAAGATTGCAGATTCTATGTAAGAAGAATGGTATGAAAGTAGACTGTTCTCTCATGTGCAAACATTGCCATACAAATCAAGCCATATCAAAGCAGGAAAAAATTAATAGTAATTGATAAATATTGTTTAGGAAGGCACAAATACAACATGAACAATTTTCAACTTAAAATATAAAACTGGAGAGTTTCAAACAGCACAGAAAGTATATTTTATATTGTGAAAGATACAAAATTCTAGAGAGAGAAAGAAAAAGGAAAAGAGCAAGATGAACATAACAATGGAAATATTCTAAAAGAAACTCACCTGGCTCTTCTTCAAAAGTGGAAAGTTGAGTAGACCCAACTCTGATCGAAGATGCATGTGCTTGACCATAACGGTTAACTCTGTCGGCCCCACGCATACTTTTGGAGGCATTGCTTGTCACATCTGGTGGTTGGGAGTAATGCTGAGCTGTATGAATGAGAAACAATAAGAAAATAAGAAATGGATAATAAAAAATATAACAACAATAATAGATTTAAGGATTGACACACTGGTTCAATCTATGCTGATAATACAAACTAAGCAGTCTTCTTTTGTGCTGATCGTTCGTTTAACATCCGCTTGTCTATAAAAACAAGAATTAGCTTTATTAAATATTTTAAGATATTTTTTCCTTGTAGTGGTGGTTATTGTTGTTGTTTAGCACTTTGGCATTTTGGACAAGTGCCTTCTCCTATAGTTGTGGCCTGACCAATGCCTTC
The DNA here is from genome assembly GCF_046866305.1 of Octopus bimaculoides. NCBI lineage: Eukaryota > Metazoa > Mollusca > Cephalopoda > Octopoda > Octopodidae > Octopus > Octopus bimaculoides. The sequence continues at coordinate 100,335,927 of NC_142929.1, forward strand.
CTTGTGAATGAAACTGATAGAAACTGTGGAGAGATCTGTCATACACGTGTGTGTCTATGCATTTATCATCCATCAAGTCTGTCTTTACATCAACATCATTTGAAAAAGGATACTCAGTGTTTAAGACCTGTAGCGTATCAGTCCTGTAAATAGTAACTGATAAATTCCAAACTTAAAAAAGTAGGTAATGGAATTGTTATGATCAACTAAAACCATGCTGTACATCAGCATGGCCACAGGCCAAAGACTGAAACAAAATATTCACAAACACAAGGTATTCTAACACCATTTTTACCTTTGAAATGCCTGTATACTTCAGTAAGTAGATGAAATTGAGGTACTTGGGTGTTTCTCTAGGCTTCGTCAGAGATTTTAGAAAGTACATAAGGTTAAGATATAGATATAAACACACACACACATATATATACAAACTCAATTTCATCTACTAATTACTTCAGTCCACTGGAGGGATAAAGGTAGAATGAGGTATTTTTGCCTCTTGGCTGAAACAGTTGAAAGGTATTATCCCAATTTCTATTGCTATATGTTATATTTTAATAATTACTGATATCTTATATTTTATATATGTAAGGCATAATATGTCATACATGTATGTATATTGTTATAATTGTCCTTTTAGTAAATAAATAAACTGACATAATATGTCTATAAGTTGATGAACACCACCTATTAATTCCGTCCATTTTCTTATTGCTCTATATATATGTACATATATGTGTGTGTGTATGTATGTATATATATATATATATATATATATATATATATATATATATATATATATGTGTATGTATGTATGTATGTATGTATGTATGTATGTATGTATATCTATCTATCTATCATCATCATCATTTAATGTCCGTTTTCCATGCTAGCATGGGTTGGACAGTTCAACCGGGGTCTGGGAAGCCAGGAGGCTGCACCAGGCTCCTGTCTGATCTGGCAGTGTTTCTACAGCTGGATGCTCTTCCTAATGCCAACCATTCCATGAGTGTGTGAGTGCTTTTTACGTGCCGTATATATATATATATATATATATATATATATAAACAATGAATTAAATAGAGAGATTCAACTGACAATCCAATAATTTATTTATATGAAAATAAATATAAGATAACATTAAAAAATCATTAAAAAAGCCAAAAGAACCAACAATTTGTTTCAACTTATATACATTATTCAATTTGTGAAAGGATGGCTGGATTGTAAAAAACTCTTTTTTACAATCCAGCCATCCTTTCACACAGAATTTCATCTGTCTTTAAACCAAAGCTTGGATGAGACTTATAAGTGGATTGAATTGTTTATAAATCAAATAATGTGTATAAGTCGAAAGAAATTGTTGGCTCTTTTAGTTTTTTAATAATTGTTTATATTATCTTATATTATCTTATATTATATTATATTCATAGTATATTATGTTATAATATAAATAAATTATTGAATTGTCAATTGAATCTCTATTTAATTTGTTTATAATTTGCATTATACCCATATTTGTGTGGTATCCAACTGACGTACCATATATATATATATATATATATATATGTATATACACACACACACACACACATACACATATATATATCCTCATCATCATCATTCAATGTCCGCTGTCTATGCAGGCATGGGCTGGATGGTTTGACCATGGCTGGCAAGCTGGAAGGCTACACCAGACTTCAGTCTGATTTGGCATGGTTTCTATGGTTGGATGCCCTTCCTAACACCAACTACTCTGAGAGTGTAATGGATGTAAAACGCGCCACTGGCACGGGTGCCATTTGCATGACACCGGTATCTGCCATGACTGCGATTTTGCTCAGCTTGATGGGTCTTCTCAAGCACGACATAATGCCAAAGGTCTCAGTCATTGCCTCTGTGAGGCTCAAAGTTCAAAGATCATGCTCACCACCTCATCCCATATCTCCCTGAGTCTACCTCTACCCCAGGTTTCCACCACAGTTAGAGATCGGGACTCCTTTACACAGCTGTCCTTGTCCATATGTATCACATGACTGTACCAGCGTAGTTGTCTCTCTTGCACACCACATCAGATGCCTCTTATGCCTAATTTTTCTCTGTTGAACATGCACACTGACACTGCACATCCAGCAAACCATACTGGCTTCATTTCTTTCAAGCCTACACATGTCCTTGGTTGTCACAGCCCATGTTTCATTATTATCACCATAGCTGTTCACACAGGCATCATACAATCTGCCATTCACTCTGAGAGATAGGCCCTTTGTTGTCAACAGAAGTAGGAGCTCTCCGAACTTTGCCCAGCCTAATCTTATTCTCATAGCTACACTCTCAGAGCATCCACCTCCACTACTAATTTGGCCACCTAGATAACAGTAGCTATATAGAAAGACACAGAGAGTGAGCCATGTAAAATTCTAGTCAAGAGAAATCATAAACATCAATACAGTTAATTTGTACAACCATTTTCCAATTACGAGTAGATTTCAAAACTATGAGTGAGATTTGACAGATCCATTGCCAGTGTGACACAGCACCAAGTTGTTCAGGTAGCTACCTGGACAACCTATGGTTGCTTTATCAGAGATGAACTGAAAGTTACACAACAACATTTGAAATATCACTAATAAAATGCGTGTGTGAGTGTGTGTAAATATGTATGTATTGTTGCAAATATGTTGCTTTAATTCCAGTCCCACTGCATAGCCCCTTGGGCAAATGTCTTCTAAAATTGCCCAGGGCCAACCAAAGACTTTTGAATGGATTTGACAGATGGAACCTGAAAGAAGTTCGTGTGTGTGCAGATGTATGTGCATGTTTGTTCTTTATGCTGACATTGTGCACCAACTGTAAATAAGCATTGCCAGGCATGTTTTCCTTGAACACACACCTGGTGATATTATCTTGCTTGGAAACATGAGAGTTGGTAACAAGATGGCCATAGTGTCTTGCTGTAGCGGAGGTACAAGGTGAGAGAGAGGTGGAAAGAGAGGAGAGAGAGAGAGAGAGACCAGGAATGAAGACAGAAACAGGTGCACTGCTGCAAAGGAAATACATGGTTAACCAGCCTGAGGGGAAGTGCAGGAGAAGGAGAAAGAGAGAGTGGGAAACAGCAGGATAAAGATGGTGGCTCACAAGGGACAGGGATCAGAATATAAATGGGATGGTTGAGTAAAGGAGGAGAGAGATATAGATGGTGGCAAGTGCTTGGGCATACCCTTGAGGTTTGAATGCCATAATATAAGTGGTAGGATACTGCGAAGGAAGCATGATTAAAGAGTACAGAGGGGGAGGTGGCGAAAACCTGGGTATATATAGAGTTGGGGGAGGTACTGGATAACAATGATACAGAGGAACAGGGCTGTGAAGACAGGATTGGGGAGTGAGAGCTAGGCATAATGTATGACAGGAGGAAATGTGAAGAAGAGATATAGATTGGTTTGTTGGGATAAGGTGTGTAAAAAGTTTTCTTAAGTGTGGGTGGAACATACATGTATGTATATATATATATATATATATTGCTTTTATTATGCCATTTGTGTGTGAAGTAGAGTAATGACACATAATCAGAAAACTTTTTCAATTCTTGCAAATGCCCTTTGTAAATGCATAGAAGTAATGGAAAAATGCCTTATTTTACTCTCATAATCTTAGCCTTTGTATTTAAAAATATAAATATATATATCACTAATATCTATCGCTTAGGATCTGTGATAGTGTTTTTGTGCAATAAAAGTTTCTATAATTTCCCAAGGAAATATATTAGAAAGATAACGAACTACAAATTGTGTAAATTACAATTCTCATTAATATATTTAATTTCAATACTACTAAATACTAATACTAATGCTTCAACTGTCAGTTGGCACTTTATAACCGGTTGTTTATACTGTCTGTCTTAATGCCAACTATTTAGCAGTGTTTAGAAATCAAAGTGAATAGCTGGGAATATTAGTGATTGAAGTAAATAATAAAGGTAATTCTCAAATATAAATTCATTTATTAATGAGGGAAGAAACAATATAGATTATTTATAGTTTTAATAGTTATCCCTTGAGACAAACAATGAATGATGAATAGGTAAATAGAAACACTAACCTGATGCAACATTCACATGCAAGGATATGTAGAGGCCGGTGCATGAAGGTAGTATTTTAGAAGTTTTTGTAAATTTATAATACCTTTAGGTAATCCACATATTTCTGACGGAAGGTAAAATGTTTTCCATTCTCGGCTAGTGTATGTTATTCATCTCACTAAACATACTGAACAGCATTAGTGAAAGATGCTCAAATGTTTCTGTACTTTTCAGTTTGTTATTCCAGTTTTGTAAAGTTGATGGACAACTGGACAGGTAAATCAATATTAGTAGTGTTGCAGTAATCAGCAGCTGAGTTCTATTGCAGAGGGACTGCTACACACAAAACATAGTCATTCATAACATATAGTGAGTAGGTGGTTCATATCTTGATTTATCAGAACCACCACCCCAGATCCAATATTTTTCATGTTATAAATAATCCACAGATTTATTTGTAAATAATTGTTAGGTACACTATCAACGTTTTTGCACTAATTATGGAAGAATAAGTTTATTATTAGCAACTATAAGTAATAAATCCTTTGAGTAATCAATATGATAGACACTCAATTTTTATACCAAGTTACAATGTTATTTGCTAGGAATTAAAACATATACTAGAATACTGAACATTTTGGGACCATACAGTTTTCTAGTTTTTACTTAATTTTTACTAAATGTTATATCTACCAAAGACATGTCGCATTTTCTCAGCATTGAAAACTTTGGCAAAAGCATTGTTGGTGTCCTTAACATCAGTAAAGCTTTTAAAGATCATGTCTAGCATGAGAACCTTTATAGTTAAGTGTGTGTTCCTTCTGCTCCTAACCTCATGGGTTTGACACTTTTCTAAAATCAAAAGTTTCCTGTCAAACCAGTGAAATTTAATGAGCATTGATGGTCCTCCCTTCTATCAACACTGATACACTTCATGATTCAAGGCAGCACTCACTCTTCATTCTATGCATTACTTACTTGTTATTACCTGTAACTCCCAGAGTTTCCTCTGTAAATATTACCACTCATTTCTCCTTATGGTTCCTTATATCATTACATAATGTAGATATCTCACTTCATGCATACACTGCTTCCATAAATAGAGAGTTCAAACATATCCTCCAATGGAAATATGACCCCTAATCTCTTCAACAACATACAAGCAATTGCTATAAATATCAAGGAAACAGTCTTGCACTACACCTCCCTGAACACAAACCAGAACCTCTGAAAGTTGCTACATATATTTATTAAGTCTCACTATCTGATGATTTTTCATGATGACCTCACATAACAATGGCAAATCTGCATCTCAAAGATTAGGTTCCTTTTTGACAGAAATAACACACACACACACACGCACATTAGCTGACTTTCTACAAAATTGTGCCCAGTTAACATATTCCAAACTTCATTTGGCTAATTTTCAAAGATTCATTTGCCAACATGCTATTTCTTTTCTCTACTCTTCCTCCCATTTCTTTAAGTTCCACTGTGCTAATAAATTGCATACCTACTTCACAACCTGCTCAAAGCATTTGTCTCTTCTCATCATCATCCCTACTTCCTTATCTCCAAAGCTTGCAAACATTCTCCATCTTGTAGCTCCTGCATACAACTGTATCCCTCTGAAATAACTTTTCTGCCAGGTGTTGACCTGCAGTGTCAATTATATAGATTTCTTCAATCTGCAAGGACCTACACAGTTTAGTAAGTGTGAAACCTATCTAAACTCATTAAGCCATGCTTTATCATTCTCTTTCAAATTTAATATATTTCAAATTATTGAAACAATCCTTTGTAATCATCTATAACACTTTGAGGCTCTCTCTCATTTCCATTCTGAAAACTAGATTTGCCAATGACCTACCTTCTGTTAAGATATACAAACAGATAAGGCAATAGTTCGAGAACTATTGCAATGTTAAGACAAATGAGATAGGCCACTTTACTTCAGTCAGTCCTTTTGGCCAGTGTGAGGTTTACAACATCACTAAACTTATAAAGTCATAGGGTAGATGAAAAATTGAAAGAGTGTAAAATGAAGTGAATTAAATCAAAACAATTCTTTAGAAATTGATTCCATGATTGTTATGACCATGATCTGACATTTGGTTACAGTTTACTTTGTAGCCTGAACTTGGCCATTTTTGCCTTCAACAACATTTTTGTATTTTTGATAATGATTTCTAAAGGAAAATAATAACCAAATGCAACGATCAGAATAACTAATAGACATAGTATCTTGGTATCTATAATTGTACAAACAAATTTTCTAATATCAACAAACTATATCCATACCAATAATTTGATATTTGATAACAGTTAAAAGCCATATGTTAACATAAAATTGCTGAACTGATTTTGTAGTACTAATTTTTCTAGGGAAAATTTTTTTGAAGGAAAGCCTTTTAAGAGCAGACACTGAGCTAGCTTCAATATGACCCTTAACATCTACATAATTTATAGTCTAACATTTCTCTCTCAAGCACTTGAAAACTATTCCAACAACTGTAACTCAATACAACAGCTGTAACTAATTAGAAGACATTACATGAAGTAACAATTTCATAACTTATTTTTTATATTTTGCTAAATGAAATCAATCCAGAAACAGTATTTGTAATCATTAATTTAAGTAGTACCATTAAATGTTTCGTGGATTTTTTTGCAGTAATAAGAATAACCAACACTCAAATAACACCAGCAAATGCTCATACAGAACAAGGAACAGAAATAGAAATTTCATGGTGCCTGAAACATCAAGCTATTACTAAGGTTTAACTGACCATTTATATGGAAAATATGGAGGTGTAGCCATACAAAAACATGACAATGGTATAGGATAATCTTCTAGATCTATATACTAGATTTAAAAGAAACTGAAGAAAGCATGCAGAAAACAGGTGACTATAGAGTTTAACTCTTTTGTTGTGATGTTTCTATTGAAATACTCTTTGTTGCAATTAATTTTGAAAGTAACAGAATTTCAGTAAAATAACTTATTAATAAACTGGTGCTTAGAACATAAATTGATATGAAATTTTGATAGAAAGTTTTAATTTAGATCACCTAAAAACAGTGATTCACAGAGCCAAAGGTATCAAAAGGGTTATATTTTATCTTTCAAAAAGAACCAAAAGTTTTGCCAATATCAAATTATGAAGTTTCAGAAAGCAAAAGATTTTGAAATGTCCAAATATATTAGGATATGACTGAGAAAAAGTATGTTGAAATGATACATATGAGACTTACAGCCAGTGATAATGAGAATTAAATGTTTAGAAATTTCACAATGTGAGGCTCTAATAAATAAAGTGTGGACTGTGGGTATGACAGGAAAGTAAAACCAATAGAAGAGCAAGCAGTATACTTTTATGTAAATCTATTGAAGACATTGAGTTATGGGAAGCTACAATACCTTCCAAGGTAATTGCTGTGAACATCAGAATGTATTAAGCAACAAAGTCTTAGCATGAAAATGTTATGCTTTGTCATAAAGTTGGCAGAATAATAGCATAGATAGAGAAGGACAGAGTTAAGTAAGACACAAAAAAAAAAAAAAATTAAGATGTAAAATATAATTATAATTTATCCTCAATATCATCATTTTACATCTACTTTCCATGTAGGCATAAGTTTAATAGGATGTCATGGGTGCTGTCATTTTGCACACACACACACAGCAACAGAGAAAACCAACCAATTTTGGTATTGTGTTAGTCTTATGTACATTTTAACATGCCCAATGGTACTTCAAAGGTTGTCTCATGTGAGGAAAAATAAAGAGTCCACTCTCAGAGTTACTGCCTTCCTGCTATGTGGCTTACAGAATCCACATTTTATGTTCTAGTTATAGCAGAGCTTTTACAGCTAGATGCTCTTCCTACCACCAACCACTTTACAGAGTTTACTGGGTGCAATTTTATCACACACTAACACCAAAGATATGAAGACTAAAGACACCCTTTTTGCTTTTATCAGTTCCCATTTGGAATTATTGTGACATACACCTAGACAGGCAATATGTAATGCAGCTTGTGGAATTTACATCTTGATCATATTCCATTGATACAGATAAGGGGGAAAGGCTTATTTTCTAAACAGGAGCACATGATGGCGATCTGATGCAGCTTGGTATGAAAATCAAAATGGCATGAAATAGTGAAATTTTCAAAGAAAACCTCAGAATGAAATAAATTCTTGTAGTCATTTATAAATATACACAATAATGATTCGACAATATAATTGTCACTTTTCAGCTTCTCATGATTTAGTATTTAATAAAAACAAAAAAGCCTTTACAATATTCATATTTACTAGATATTAAACCAGGTATCACCATCATTTATTACTTAGTCTACTAACTGTATGATACCTCATCAGCTGATTCAGGCATCTACACCACCCACATAGCTGTTCTAACTTAAGTTTACAAACATTATCATCTACATAGTTGAGCAACAATGAATAGAAAGTTAGCCAATTAGATTATTTCACCCATTCTTTTTAATTTTGCATTTTTCATAATATCAAATGGCTGATGCTCCTCTCACCCAATCAATATATATTTCTACAGCATCTTAAGTCAGCCACAAGTGTGACCAAACTGAAATATTGGTCCAAAAATAATATATAGCCTTAGTTATGGTATGGAAGTGGTAATTTCCAGCTCACATTTTACTTTAGGTTATGCTGTCTTTTTTCACCAATTAAAATTACAGCAGTATCCAAGGTTCACATCACAAACCATCCATGCATATTTTGTAGGTTTGTCTGGCTATAGCTTGCTTTCATCAAGAAACAGTCTTTGCCCTGGTTGGTAACTGTACTTAAATGTCCTTTACATACTATCTAGGAAGTATCTTATTCTAAATAATGAATTTATTTTTTCTGGAGGATATATCAGCTGAAATGTTGTGTTAACAACAAACAAGATGAAGACAAATATTGGTCAAATGTAAATAATGTAAATAATGTTGTTTTTTCTTATTCACATAATTGTGTACTACTGATGTCTCATAAGTTGCTTTAGAGTTCACATGTATTCCAATGAAGTTTGCTAATGCTCATTAATATGTTTATAGCAAGATATGGCTAAATTTCATACAAGTATGTATGAGACCATAATCTACTTTGCTTTTTCCTTCGTTTATGTCCTGCATATCAATTTGTTTCTGTAGTTATCATCTGGAACACTTCCAATAGATACAAGTAAAAAGAAACAATCAATTGGTTTTGAGTCATTGGGAAGACTGCGATTGGATCCACCTATGCAACTGGAACTGTTCAGAATGTTTACAAGAAATTTTCTGGAAGACTGCAGCCATTGATATGCACCATAAAGGGTACTAGGAATGTATTATCAGAGTTCTAGAAAATTTGTGCAACAAGCCAGTCATGCAATAGGAATTCAAAATCTAGTGTCATTTACATTTTGAAATGCTGTCATTGAAAAAGATACATTCGAAGAATAGACCATGCTCACAATGAAGGTGACCCAGATGGAAGAGTAGAGTTTTTTGAGTAGTACTTGGCAAGATGTGTAGAAGATGTACACTTTCCAACAAAGATTGCTTGGAATGATGAGGCAACATTTAAATTAAATGGCTTAATGAATTACTTCAATTGCACCCATTGGGGACCTGAGAAGCCATACAGTACAGAAGGATATCGTGTTAATATACCAGAAGTTATAGTACAGCAGAGCTTATCATCAAAAGGATTACTTGGATCACTCTTTTTTGACTGTGTTGTGACTGATCCCATTTAATTGAATTGCTGTGACAATGTGTCATGTCAAGCATTCAAGATGTACTTTTATTCCCAGTGAGATGGGGCACCCAACACTACCATTGTAATGTAATTTTAATAGATAGTAATGTTATAATCATTCTATAAGTGTATACATTTTTGGAGGTCTCATGGTCTCATCCTCTGTGTGTGCTTGCATGTGTGAGTGCATATATATATATAATCATCATCGTTTAATGTCCGTTTTTCATGCTGGCATGGGTTGGACAGTTCGACTGGGGTCTGGGAAGCCAGGAGGCTGCACCAGGCCCCAATCTGATCTGGCAGTGTTTCTAAAGCTGGATGCCCTTCCTAACGCCAATCACTCCGGGAGTGTAGTGTGTGCCTTTTACATGCCACCGGCACAGGGGCCAGAGAGGCTGGCATCGACCATGATCGGATGGTGCTTTTTACGTGCCAGTGGCACGGAAGCCAGTCAAAGCGGCACTGGCATTGGCCACGCTCAGATGGTGCTTTTTACATGCTACCGGCACAGAGGTCACAACTACAATTTCCATTTGATTTGATTTTGATATTACTGTTGATGTTGATGTATTTGACTCAATAGGTCTCCTCAAGCATGTCATGTCGTCCTACGATCCAAGGTACTTTTGAGTGGGCTGGTTATGCGACACTGGTGTAGGTTACAGCTGTGAACTCACTTTATTTGCCGGGTCTTCTCAGTCACAGCATACCTCCAGAGGTCTCAGCCTTTTGTCATTGCCTCTGTGAGGCCCAACGTTCAAAAGTTATGCTCATTCCATGTCTTCCTGGGTCTCCCTCTACCCTGGATTCCTTCCACTGTTTGGGAGTGGCAATTCTCCACACAGCTCTCCTCATCCATCCGCAGTACATGACCATACCAACGCAAACGTCTCTCTTGCACACCATATTCGATGCTTCTTATATCTAACATTTCTCTCAGGGCGCTTACACTCTGTCGTGTGTGCACACTGACATTACACATCCAGCGGATCATGCTAGCTTCATTTCTTTTGAGCCTACGCATGTTTTCAGCAGTCATGGTCCATGTTTCACTGCCGTGAAGCATGGCAGTTCGCACACATGCTTCATACAATATACCTTTCACTCTGAGCAAGAGGCCCTTTGTCACCAGTAGGGGTAGAAGCTTTCTGAACTTTGCCGAAGTTATTTTTATTCTAGTGGTAACACTCTCTGAGCATCCACCCCCACTACAGAAGCTATCAACTACTTCTAGTTTCTCCCCCTGGTATGTGATGGAGTCTATTTTCTGAGCATCTGCTACATGTGAAAGCTATCTTCCCAGTTAATCTTCCTTTGATGTTGCTGTACCTCTTATATGTCCATAGCTTGCACTGAGTATATCTTATGGAGTTTCTACCTACATCTTTTCTACAGATCGAGCGGGGCCACCTACCTGAAGGGGTGTGTGATGTGTTCACCTTCCTACTTACTAGAATTTTGATCTTTGCAACATTGACTCTAAGGCCCTTCAATTCTAAACCTTGCTTCCACACTTGAAGCTTCTTCTCTAGTTCTGGTAGTGATTCTGCTCTGAGGGCCAGGTCATCAGCATAGAGGAGCTCCCAGGAGCAATTTGTCTTGAATTCCTGTTATTGCCTGGAGGACTATGATGAATAAGAGGGGGCTGAGGGCTGATCCTTGGTGGACCCCTACTTCTACTCGGAATTTTTCACTACACTCATTTCCAATCTTAACCCTCCTAACGGCATCTCTGTATAGGGCCTGTACAGCCCTTATTAACCATTCATCAATCCCCAGTTTCTGCATCGCCTAACAGATAAGGGATCGGGGTGCCCTGTCAAAGGCTTTCTCCAAATCCACAAAAGTCAAGTATAGGGGTTTATCTTTGGCTAAGTATTTCTCCTGCAGTTGCCGTACCAAGAATATAACATCAGTGGTGCTTCAACCTGGCACATAACCGAACTGCATCTCATCTAAGCAGACACTCTCCCTAATTAGTTGGGCTACGACCCTCTTTGTGACCTTCATCACCTGATCCAGCAGTTTGATACTCCTGTAGTTATTTCTATCTAAAGCATCACCTTTACCCTTGTAGCAGTTGACTATGGTGCTGCTACTCCAGTTATTCGGTATGACTCCATCATGAACTACCTGGTTTACAGTACGGATGACTAGGCCATAGCCCACACCACCAGATGTTTTAAGCATCTCAGCAGTGATTCCTGATGGGCCGGGGGCTTTTCCTGGCTTCATACCCTTAATTGCTTTATCTACCAGGGTGCTGTCTATTCAGATAGCTAGTCCCTCTAAGGATCAACATTTGGCAGGCTCTCCTCCTCCCATTCATTCTCCATGTTCAGGAGTCTTTCATAATGGCTTTTTCAAGCCTCTTTCTTTTCCGAATCATTAAAAGCAAGTGCACCATCATCCATGTAGACACATTTCTTTCCTATGACATCACAATTCTCTCTCATACACTGTCTTGCAATCCGGAATACTTCAGTTCTTTGGTCCCCACGTCGCTGGATATTGGAAAACTTCTTCTTTTCTGTTTTGCCCTTGGCTATGTACCTCTGTTGCCCAACCTCCCTTCTGGTTATCTGGTACGGTTCCCTGCTACCCCCACCCTTCCAGGCTTTCCGGGCCTGTTTCTTTGCGCTGATGGCTTTGTCTACCGTATTATTCCACCACCACATTACTCTAGGTCTGGAAGGGACTTTGTACCATCCGCAGACTTGGTCTGTGGCACTCAGTAAGCTGTCCCATAAGAATTTCCAGCTACCTTCTACGTCCGGGGACTGTAGCTCCTCCTTTCTCACATCAAATTTCTTGATGTGGATGTCCCTAAATCTCTGACCATCTGAAGGGTTCTTTAGCTTCCAAATCCTTCTCTTCCGGATTGGTCTACTTCCTGGCATCCTTCTGGTCTCAAGTCGAAAGTCACTAATGACTAGTCTATACTGGTGGGTGCATTCCTCACCTGGGAGGGTCTTTGTATTTAAGAGCAACCCTGCGTCCTGCTGTCTGGTGAGGATGAAATCAATCTGGCTAGCAGTGTCACCCGATTGCTAGGTTATCAGGTGGCTGTCTGGCTTCCTGAACTTAGAGCTGCAGATTAAAAGGTTACATATATCACATGACTCTAGTAGCCTAGTTCCCTCATCATTCTGGGAACCAATACCATGGCCCCACCGTGTACACCAGTGAAGATACCAGATTTCCGCCCAACATGCCCATTAAAATCTCCAGTCGCAAAGATGAGGTCATTGCCACTCATCTCTGAAGTAGCCTGTAGAAGGGTATCATAAAAATGGTCCTTCTGATCATTTGGTAGCCCCGCTTGTAGGGCATAGGCAGAGATAATTTGACCTGTGCTGTTCTGCAGGACTAGCATGAGCACTCTATTGCATACTCTGACAACCTCTATGACCTTATCCACCCATTTCTCCGCAATATATAATATTCATTGTCATCATTTACATGTTTGCTTTTTCCAACCCTTACTTGTTTTCCAATACAGTTTCCACGAACCAGTTTTCACTCACAAGGCTATAATGGAACACTGGCTCAATGTGCCTTCAAGCTCAAGCTTGCAACCATTTAATTGCAAAGAAAACTTCACAAACACAAACCCATGCCTGCACCCACCCCTACTTCCCTACATATAGTCATCATTGTAATGCCTACTTTTCCAAGCAGTCATGAGTCAGATAAGATTTATTGAGAGAGATCTTTTATGACAAGATGCCTGTTTCAAGCAAGGTAATATTTACCCCTAGTCCAGATATGCTTTAAGGAAAACTACAAACAAATGTCACTGTCTGTATGATGGTGAACAATGTCAAAACACACATACACACACAAAGCTTCTCAATTTCCAAATACCAAATGCACTCATAAGATTTTGGTCAACCTGGGGGTACAAAAGACTGAATTATTCAATTGTAGTTTGAATAATACCAGCAGTTCAGCCATTTTTGTAAAACTAAGTGCAAATTACGTTTTCATGAAACCAATGGTTATTGTACTATCAATACTGAACGATCAAAAGAAATTATTCATCCACCAATATGGTGTTGATTTGCACATTCTAGTTCACTACTACAACTACACATTCTAACATCTACTTCCCCATGCTTGACAAGAGTTTTCTGTGGCTGGATGTCCTTCCTGATGCCAACACCATTGAGAGAGAGAGAGAGAGAGAGAGAGAGAGAGAGAGAAAGAGAGAGGGAAATATGTCCTTTTATAGATCCATGCCCTACAGTCTGGTGAGCAATCAGAAAGCTGAGCATGGAAGACTCTTAGGGAGAACTTAATAGAAGTGTTACAGCTGTTGAGAGAAAATGTTCTTAGTCTGTTTCAAAGTTAGGATGTATGAAAAGTGTGCAATATGTGTAATGTTGCAGATCAATGAAACATGGGTTAGAAGACAAAGAATCTAATGTAACTCCGAGGAATAAAGTGAGCATGGTCAGATATGCACTTTTTACTCTTGACGAAGGCCAAGTGCCAAAGAGCAGAGAAAGGGACTAAGTATCAAAGACATTGATAGACACATGTTGAAGTGGACATTTAATCAGCAGGATAGTAATTAGTTTACTGAGTTAGTGTTGAAAAATATTTATGATAGAGAGAGGCAAACTAAAGAATAAATGGAACTGGAATGAGAATTGGACCTTGCAAACAATGTGAAAGAACTTGTGAGAAGGGCAGCATTGTAGAGTCATCAGCCTATGCCAGCATGAAAAAAAGAATGTTAAAATGATAATGGTGATGGCACTAATTTTGTAAGCATTAGAGAATACTTTTGATGATATCTCATCTAATTAAAATATCAGCATAGACAATAGTAACAATAATATCCATCAGTTTTTCAGTAAAAGAGGAAAACTAAAACGAAAAGAAAAAAAAAAAACATGAACAGAATATGGTATACTTGAGTATTAATGAATATGCGATGGCTGAAAACTGTAAAGTAGGGTATTCTGAAGAAAAGAAAGAAATCAAACAACTCGATGAAAAACAAAAATAATAACATGTCATAATTAACATTTCAATATATATTCTATACCACGTCTATTATAATTAAAGCATAATTTAAATGAGACATGAGATTATTAACAAAAAAATCAAAAAAAATGGAATATATTTATATTTTCGAAAAAGTGTAAATGATGTAGATTTCATGTCAACTCACATAACACATTTTAAACAGAATGCAGACATACAACACAGTTCTGCTACAATTTACATATACAAAAAAAAATGTATCATAAGGCAATTTGGAAAACATTTAATGCTTACAGAACGTACACCACAAAGCCTATAAATATTACCAGAAATGGTGATGTGGTTTTCAACAAGTGGACTATATGGAATCAGTTCAGAATTAATGTTAGAATGATGATTGAAGCAGAGTAATTTAAATTAGTTCATCTAGGAATCATAAATGAATGTGATAGGGAGTAAAGGGAGAAATAAAGCATGTTGTTATGAAGGAAGAATTTTAGTAAATGAAAAAATGGATAGAGCTCAAATGAGACTAAGTGCAAATATGAGATTTAGTAAGGAAGTGTTCAGGACAAATGAATAAGAATTTCAATGAGAGAGAGAGAGAGAGAGAGAGAGAGAGAGAGAGAGAGAGAGAGAGTGTGTGTATGTGTGTGTGTATCTGAGAAAGTGTATTTGTAATAGGATAAAGGGAGTAAGAGTATGTAATAATAGGACAGAGAATCTGAATGAGATGCACAAAGAGATAAAAGTATGTGAGAAAAGAGTTTAAGTAAATGAAAAAGCAAATCTGAGTGTAAGTTTGAGTGGAGTTTAGAAAGCAGGATTTAAGGATTCTTATTGTTTTCTAAAGACCTAACAGAGCTATGGGGTTCCTAGATGCCTATGATTACTAAAATCTTCAGTTGGTTTATAAACGTTACGAGTATACACACTGTAGTTCTGTCAGTAGTAGTAGTACCAAAAATATATGTATATATATATATATATATATATATATATATATATATATATATATATATATATATACATATATATATAAATATATATACAGCATATCTCTCAGTAGATGTACTTACAATGGCGAGTATTCTGCATAACATCAGCAAGGGCATGTCGTGCTGTATTACCAGGGATACTGATGTTAGCATATGCAACACTGTATGGCCGATCAGTTCCTTTGTGAACTGGGGAAGCACCAGCATCAGTATACGAAGAGGAACTGGTACCACTGTCTCTTCCTCTGTTACCACGAGCAAAGTCGTTTTGGGAATTCTCTTCATCAAACACACTGTCATCATCATCATCAGTTGATGAATCAACTACAATAAAACAAATTTCAAACATTGTAAAAAAAAAAATAAATAAAAATGTCAACATGTTCTTTTTGTTGTTGTTGTTGGTAGTGGTGTTAAATAAATTCAGTTGAACAATTTGTTTCATGCAAATATTTATCTTCCTTTATTTCTTGCTTTCTGAATGGTAAGTATCCAAAATTTTCTCAGTAAAGCAACTTAAAATTGTTGTTGAGAAGAGCTTTTGTAGATTTGGTTTTAGAGTGAAAAAATTCGGCATTTAATTTACATCAAAGTCAAAATACATATTCAGCAGTTATAGTATTCCTCTGTATTCGAGAGAAAGGAATTCTATTAGATAATTTGACTTTAGTTTGGTTTCAGACTTAAACTTTCAAGATTTCAGTTGACTTTTACAAGAATTCTTGTTCGATGATGTCATTAGACTTTCAAGAAGTATAGTTACCAACACAATTATCCTGATGATGTGAGGTAAAATTTTGTTTTATAGGAAGCAGTTAGATAAAAATGTCATTCCATTGGTCTTAATTCTTTCACATATACAAGTTACTTTCCTAAAAATGAGGTTGCATTTCTTAAAAGTGAGACCTTGTTTTATATACATATAACTTGACCTTACAATATTGGTTAGCAGATGACTTCAACATCATCCTTTACTTCTTGTAGTGGTTGCTGTACTATAAGTCAGTGCAAATCTTATTCATTATATGCATATTTACAAATCTTGTAAGTCTTCCTTCGTTTCGTATCACAACAAGTGAAAGTCACCAAAGATAAAGCTTCACTGTATACAGAGTTGATCAAGAGTTATTGAGATTTGCAGACATAAAAAGGCAGCTAAAATAATTCTTCCATTATTTTGTGCTAGTCAACTGAAATTTTAGCAGCTCTATGGCAGTATTGTAAATTCATGCTTTGCTTAAGATAAGAGAGAAAAATAGCATTCTTGGATTTAAATCTTGAAGTTCGAATCATGGGAAATATATCCATGTGTATAAGATATTTTTAAAATACTGTTTAGTCTAGATATTAGCATTTGTTTTAAAGGATGTTCTAATTAAATACATTTTAAAGGATTAAGAGAAGTAATTGATGAGTAAGTTTAGATAAATTAAAAGATAGATGCAAAATGGAATGCAAAGAAAACAGAAGGAAATGTACAGAAAATAATCAGAAGAGAGTAATTATTTAAAAAAAGAAAAAAGAAAGTAAGTAATGTTAAAATAGCGAAGCAAATGAATAAGTCCAAAAACAAACAAAATCAGAACTTCCAATAATACAACTAGTTGTTACAAATCTTGTAGCTGTGTCACTTAGTAATTAACATGAATATCAAAGAAAGGTATGATTTTAATAATTTAAATATTAACATCTAAATAGTAGAATCCATACAGTATATGCAATGTTACAAGAAACAAATCAAACACAACTAGTATATTTTTGGTTAGTAATATATTTTTTAATCAAGTATAATGCTAAAAGTTGTAAGGAGGCATTATAATCTACTAACTCCAGAGGGACAAAAATCAAAGTCATCTCTGATGGAAATTACACAATGATAGAGTGACAAAACTAAATACTGTAAGGCATTTAATCTTGTGCTCTAGTTCACTTAACATACCACCTCTTGGATATGTCAAAATATATCAAACAAATTAGTGCAATATTACATCAAAGAAAGTAAATTCCTTCTTATTAACATTCAGTGTGCAGACATGCAACTTTTGACAGATCATTCATTACAATATAAGACAATGAAGAATACTATTGGATAGAATCAAGGGTAAAGCAGGGGTTCAACAGATAGAGACCTATTAATTTTTACAAAAGATATCATTGTTGAAATACGATTTAAAACTAACCATGTGATCAACTGGATGTGTTATGTGATTTCTAAATGGAGGCATGCATATAAAATTATCTTTTAAACAAGACAATAATTGAAATAAGAGTAGTGGTATAAAGGAAAGCCATCCAGCACAGGAAGCAAGCTATAAATTGCTGACATTTATTTTTTCTTTTTCTTTTAAAATCTAGAGTAAAATTATCATTGTTGTTGTTATCATCATTATATCATTGTTATGTTTTTAATAATATTCAAAAGTACTAACACAAATCCAATTGAAAACACACATCTCAGTCTTATATCACCTGAAAATACCTGAATCAAACCGCTCTAGTTTATATTTGTTTCAAACAAAGTTATGAACTACTTAATCTAAAGAAGAAAACTTTAAATCCCTTCCCTTGTCATTTACATTCTGTAATGTTTGCAATTAAAACTCATGCACATGATGCCAATTTTTTCTAGAATTCTTTCCAGAGTTTTTTTGATGTCTTTTTTTATATTTTTATTGAAACTTTTGTACATGCTTGACTATACTGAATCTCAAAGGAGTAGCTCAGGTAACCTATAGATTTTGTATAACAGAAACTGCAAAAAGATCAGGGAATATACTGCTTTTTTTAAAACAATGTATGTCCACACCTGTTACTAAATGCACTCATTAACTTCTTTCTTTCCACCATCTTTGTCTTGTGTATTTGTTTTATCAACTATTATTATGTGATTAGTTAATAGTTACACAAACACACCATTATTTTTAGCACAAACGACCATAAAAATAGTATTTTCTGTAATTCTGACATATTTTCCAAAAATTTGATCACAAATAAATATACTTTGCTCAGTCATTATAAGACTGAGCTTAAGACTTGGAAAATTTCCAATGTGATGTTAAGAGTTAAAATTCATAGACCGTGTGATATTTAAGTAGCTATAGTCAACCAATGGTCAGCTAGGTTACTGAGCACACAATGAATCATCATCATCATCATCATCATCGTTTAACGTCCGCTCTCCATGCTAGCATGGGTTGGACGATTTGACTGAGGACTGGTGAAACCGGATGGCAACACCAGGCTCCAATCTAATTTGGCAGATGTGTATACATATGTGTGAGTTTATATGTATATCATGTATATATTAGCACATACATATAGCTGTGTGCGCATGTGTATATGAGCATATATGTATATATGCATGCACATGTGCATGTGTTTATAGTATATGTGTGTATGTGTGTTTATATATGTATACATATGGGTGCACATTTGTGCATGTGTGTGTATACACATGCTTATGTATGCATATATATTCGTATCTATATGCTTGTATATGTAGGTGTAAGTGTATGTTTGTGTGTGTAAAATAATATGTATTGCACATACACAGGTAATTGCATGTACATAAGCATATGAGTAAATATTTGTATATTAATGTGTAACCACATTTAACCAATCATTTAGTTATATGTTTCTAGGAGTTTCATTATTATCATCATCATTGTAGCTTTCCAAACTCCAATTGTCTGTTGTGGCATGGTTTCTATGGCTGGATGCCCTTCCTAACACCAACCACTTAACAGAGCATGTTGGGTGCTTTTTATGTGGCGCTGGTACCTGAAAGGACAAGCCTGTATGTGTGGAAGACAGCAATTTTACATGTTTGTAAATATACATGATGGTAATTTTATTTTGTTTCTATTCATATGATGCTCATATTTACACATGTATATGTGTGTATACAGATGTGTACCAGTGTATATTAGTATTTATGTGTGTGCATACAGGCGCATGTGTGTAGGCACAAATATCAATACATTTGTTAATGTGTGCAAATATGTGCATTTCCCCTTACCTTATTTCATTTACTGAACAATCGAGCTTGAAAGATTGACCGTTATGTAAACCTCCTTGAGGAATGTGAAGACGCAAGCTGAAAAGCGGAGCATCTTCCAATTGAAGTTGGATGTAGAGAATTTGTTGGACACAATGTGAGGCGACTGTTGTTATCGTTAGGCCTAACTCATCGTAAAGTGAATACCACCATGAGTGATATCCAAACTACAGTGGAAAAGGCTAGCCACTGGATTTGGTTAAAAAGAGACGATGAGTGATGGCTAGAATATTGAGCTTTATTTGATAATTAGTCGATCTCGCGGAGGCGCAATGGCCCAGTGGTTAGGGCAGCGGACTCGCAGTCATAGGATCGTGGTTTTGATTCCCAAACCGGGCGTTGTG
Organism: Octopus bimaculoides; assembly: GCF_046866305.1. Classification (NCBI taxonomy): domain Eukaryota; kingdom Metazoa; phylum Mollusca; class Cephalopoda; order Octopoda; family Octopodidae; genus Octopus; species Octopus bimaculoides. Next base: position 100,356,180 of record NC_142929.1, read on the forward strand.
AGTGTTTATTGAGCAAAAACACCTAAAGCTCCACGAGGCTCTGGCAGGGGATGGTGGTGAACCCTGCTGTACTCTTCCACTACAACTTTCTCTCACTCTTACTTCCTGTTTCTGTTGTGCCTGTAATTCAAAGGGTCAGCCTCGTCACACTGTGTCACGCTGAATATCCCTGAGAACTAAGTTAAGGGTACACATGTCTGTGGAGTGCTCAGCCACTTGCATGTTAATTTCATGAGCAGGCTGTTCTGTTGATCGGATCAACTGGAACCCTCGACGTCATAAGCGACGGAGTGCCAACACACACACAGCAGCTGATCTTGCAAATGGAGCCTCATATCAGTGAGGGGGATCGGTGCACAATGATGCCATCAAGAAGTAGGCCCCGAAATGGTGCACATTCTCTCCTGATGACCCCATACACTTGCTGGCTTCCAATATGCAGAGCTTTCGACTGGTAGCACTTGCATGTGCAAGTTGTTTGCAAAACATCTTAACAATCAAGGTATTTGAAAAATATGCATTATTTACATGATCCTGTAATTGTCTTCAAAATCTATTCTAGAACAATTCTGAGAAAATTATATTTATCATTTTAGTTAGTCTATATAAATGTAATCTCCACAATTTGAAATGACTATTTATAAGTGTCAACACACGAAACTCTCATCCCTTGGGTCACTCAGTAACTTCTTCCAATTAATAAGCATATATATATGTGTGTGTGTGTGTATGTATGTATGCCAGAGGCAAGTGAATCAAAACTTTGAAGTCATTGTCAACCTTTTCCTTGTAAAAGTCTAATGTTAAAATGTTTTTATATATAACTTGATATAAATGCAAACACACACACACTAAAGTAAAAAGAATAATAGAGTATGGTAAAAAAATAAAGGGTTGTTTTACAGGAGACATAAACATTTGAAAATGAAGGCTATGCAAATTCTTAATAGAAAAGCTTCAATGAGAGAGAGAGAGAAACCTGGTAAGATCAGAAGGAAAAGGGGAGCAGGGAACAAGAGCAGAGAGCTAAAAGATATCAGAAATAAATAATACAGAGCTAGTAGTAGGAGATTTGCTAATGTCCTGTGATGCGACATGTGATGTTCCTGTTTGCAAAGCAATGACAGTGCAAAATTGAGGCATTATAAGGAAAAAGTGTGGTTGATAACACTAGTACACTTACCCTCATTAACGCTAAGAAGAAAGAGACGTAGAGATTTTATTACAAGAATATGAGGAATGAGGAGAATGCATAGAAGGAAAGAGGAACTATCTCATGTTGACCCAAGAGAAGGACCAGACACTGCAGTTGACTGCTATATGGTTGAAAGCATAATTAAGGATATGATAGAATGGAAAACTGCTGGACTATGAATGATAGTCACCAAAATGCTAAAAATCGCTCACATAGTCGATCAAGAAATATAGGATGGTGTCATGCTCATTGGCTCACTTCACGGAGTCTTTATTAATTGTTGCAAGGGCTAAAGAAATGCACTTGAAAAAAACACCTACAGAGATGGAGGATTAAGTTATGTAAGGAACACAGAGAGTACAGTACAGCTGATAAATAAGCTTAGACGAGACACAGTTTGGATGGGTTTGTGCTGCTAATGCTCTCTTCCTAGTCAGACAACTACAGGAGTTCTAAACCAAGAGTAAACCAGTATACTTGGTATTCATTTATCTGCTATCCTTTGAAAGGACACCAAATTCTGTAAATCATCCCACCCAAGCAATGGCTAAAAAACTTAGAGGAAAGAACGGTGGTGTTGAGGACTTATTCTAAGTCACTCGACACCATCGCTGTCTTTCCTAAAACAGATATAGAAAAAGATTTGGCAGAGCATCTGCCAACTTTTAAGTTTATTTCTATGGGTGCTAAATATGCAACGGTGTAGTTGCTATTTGACACCCCTGAGGTGGCTCGTAAATTTGCGAGCCAGCCCTTGGAAGGGCAAGAGATTCTGTTTCTTTCCACGTCTGTGGGCTGCCACTGGGCATTGAACCGGAATGGATAGAGGACACTATCCACCGGGGTCTAGGTGGCAGCAGGCCCAAGCTTTTAAATGTGAAATTGTTGCCGGCAGCTGATTGTGTGGGGTCAAAAGTGGTTTTGACTCTATGGACCCAATGAGCTGCTAAAGATCTGGTATTTCCAGATTTTTTGAAAATGGCTGGTTGTAGATACCCAGTGACATTTGAGGGATGCCATCCCACCCACCAAGTGTCCACTTGTGCCTGGAACCGGGCCATATTAAGAAGAACTGTCCCCAGAACCAAAGTAGGATCCTGGAGCAGTTAGTAAAAGTACCGCCCCACTCCTCCTTCAGAGGGAGAGATGGAAGCAGTCGAGGAGGTGGAAACCTCCTAAAAAAAAAAAAAAAAAGGAAAAAAAAGGAAGGTAGGTAAGCTCCTTCAGATCAGATAAAGCGGAAGAACTACACCCTCCCATAGCACAAGGGAGGAAAAAAAAAGAAGACTGGGACATTGCCGGCAGTTAGTAGTACACTGCCGGCATGTCCTGAAACCTTGTCAGTGGGAATTGTGCCACTGACGGAGGAAACTGTGACTCCTCCTATTATGATGAAGGATGAATTTGTGATCTTCTTTCATAAGGGAGGAGCTTTACAGAACTTTGTGAAGAGGCTAGAGGGCTGGAGGGAGGGGATCCTGACCTTTACTGAAGACCTGGATTGGCCTCTGCAGGTAACTGCGGAGGTCATAATGAAAAATGATATGTTCAGGGTGATGGACTCCTTTCCCAAGGACCAATACAGTTTTGCTTTCTGGAGCCCTGACTTAGAACTGCAGGATTGTCTGCGGGAGGCAAGTTACCTGGTCGGGGAGGAAAGGTAAGAGGCCTTAGTGCCTCGATTTAAAATTTGAATTTGCTATTTTTTGGTAAGAGGTTCAGCGCCTCATCTTGTAAGAACGATTGCGTCCATTCTTTGAACTTTGGTAAGAGGTTCAATACCACATTTTGTGTTGAGAAAAAGAGAACAATGTTTTTGGGAAGCAGCAATCGGTCTGCTTCCCCCACCAACGTTCTTTTCATTTTTTTCATTCTATTATCATTTGTGTCTTTGTTCAGCCCGCAGCTACATCTTTGTAAGGCTGTAGGCCAATTTATGAAATAAAGTAACACAGAAAGTACAGTACAGCTGATAAATAAGCTTAGATGAGACACAGTTTGGATGGGTTTGTGCTGTTAATGCTCTCTTCCTAGTGAGACAACTACCGAAGTTCTAAGCCAAGAGTAAACCAGTATACTTGGTATTCATTTATCTGCTATCCTTTGAAAGGACACCAAATTCTGTAGGCTAGCAGCTTCTCAGAAAGCTGGTGTAGTTTGTAGCTTGTTAGTCCTGTACAGAGATACCATTAACAACATAAGTGTTGCAATGAATTCAGCAAGGAAGTAAGCATGCAAGTAGTGTCCATCAGGATTTCACTCTCAGCTCTGTTCTTATTTATTAATTCTTCAGAATATAACAAGTGGAGTTTAAGCTAGACTCTTCATGGGAAATCATGTATACAAATGACTTAATGATCATAACTGAATTTATTAAAGATTTAGAGAAGCTTCACAGTTAAAAGCAATGGTTAGAACTAAGAGGCCTCAGAATCAACCTCGTAAAAGTCAGAAGTTTTAGGTAGCAAGAACTTGGAGGTGTGGAATAATGCATCTAAATTCAAAAGCAAGAATTTGGCATCAAAAAGGGCAATCAGCCATAGTATACTACTGCCTTAAGAAGCTTCATGCAGCTCAGCATTGAAAAAACATATGATGATGATGATGATAATGATGATATTACTAAATGACAGAAAGGGAAGGAAAGCAAACAATGGTGCTAAAGAAAGCAGAATTATTGCCACCTGGGAAGTATTCATGCTTGATATACAAAAATGGAGTAGATAAGAATTCCATAGAGTATACCTAATATAAACTATGGGTGCACAAGTGGTGTAGTGGGATCACATTCATACTGATAGAGATGGAAGATTTCCTATGGGGGAGAAATGCAGGAGTAGTTAGCAGTAGGAGTACCTTTGAAAAAAATTCTTTCAAATATTTGGAAGGCTCCATAAAATAATTAATAGCTTCTGTTACCTAGGTGACCTAATTAACAGTGGAAGTGAGTGCACCGAAAGTATAGAAAGTGAAGTAAGAAAAGTATGGAAAAAGTTTAGCTATGAACTCTGCTGATAATAAAAAAGATTTTCTTTCTAGGTGAAGGGTAGATCATATGATGCTTGTGTGTATGGTGCAATGTTGTATGGTAAGAAAATAAGGGTATATAAAGTGAAGGATACATGACAGTTGGAAAGAAACGAGGCAGGTACATTCCACTGATATGTAATGTTAGTGTGCATGAACAATGGTGTATAAATGAGCTGAGAAAAAAAAAATGAAATTGGAGAAATGAGATGTAGTGTGCAAGAGAAGAGACTGCTCATGTCATGCATATGGAAGACAACAGCTGGGTAAAGAAAAGGCTTATGGAAAAGTAAGTATGAAGGAGATATAGAAAGACATGGTGAAAGCTGATCTGAAGAGGGTAAACCTCCTAAAGGGAACTTGACAGAATATCCTGTGTGAAGTGGTAAAAAGCAGTGCTAAAAATAAACCATCCAACCCAAGCAAGCCTGGAGAAAACAAATATAAGAACAACAGCCACACACATAAACATACATACATATTTAGATGCAGTTATGACCATGAGGTTAATAACTTCACTTCACAAACACTCAATTTCAGGCTTAATTTCTCAGCATGATATTTGGGCAAGTGATTCAGGTTGACCAATACCTTGTAAGTGGAACTGGCAGGTGGAAACTGCATAGAAGCATACTGTGCATATGTCCACACACACACACACACACACACAAGCAAACTGCGTGAATCTTTGTGCACATGTGCATGCATGCGTTTATGTATGGGTGCGTTTGTATGTTTACTTAGCACCACTTTGGTACTGTTTATGTCTTGTAGCAGTTCAACTTGAAGACATACACTAAAGTATCTTACTTCAAAAACAAAGTTGGCATTAAGAAGGGCATCCAACTGTAAAGAAAGTTTATCCAAACCAGCATTTGGAAAAGATGGTTATGATAATGATAGCATTAAATGACAGAAGAGGAAGGAAAGCAAACCATGGTACTAAAGAAGGCATATAAAACATTACTAGGTGGTGTGATAACTATGCTCTTAGTAATGTAAACTAACTTATGAAAAAATTCAGTAATGATTAAACTATTGGAGATTTGTAGTGAAGCATCAGTCTGGCTTGAAAACTATTGATACTACTGGAGTAGTCTAAATGTAGGTTGTCAGTAGCATTGAAGAAATCATAGATTTTATTCAATGGAATATTGTGCACATGTACACATGAATATGGAATATGTGTAAATGAGAAATAGCGATGAGAAAACATGACGTTCTTGCTTTGACTTTTGGACAATTTTGTCAATTATGACAAATATAGAAAGTACTGTCCCAGGTGTGTTACCATTAGTATGACGAGGCTAAGAAGATATCTGATAAGGAAAAATAGAGCAAGGTCCCCTTCAGCACCTTCTTCCACCTTGATACATACTTCTTTGCTGATCATTAATGTATAGCATGAGAATTACAAAAGAAAATTCAGACAAAGGACATCTTGTTAGCATTTCTACTAACATTCTGATGATTTTGATGTTGAAGCTGGCATCTGTAAAATAGAGAAATATTCATTTTATAAAATGAACTTGGTTACTTCCACCACCTTCTTTGCAGGGAAGCAGATGCTTCTTTGCTGATCATTATGGTATGGGTTGGCAAAAAATAAAACTCTAACAAAGAACACACTTGCTATTTGTTATCTTTTTTACTATCAGTCTTATATTAGAGAAGCTGGCACTAAAAAGTTCCTCAATTCATTTGAAGTTAGCAAGAAACTACAGGTCATCCTTATAGGGTGATTAAAATATGCACATTGCTGCTTTAATAAGGTGTTGATAACAAATCTGGGAGAAAATAATTAAGAGAAACTGAGACAAGGTTTGCCTTCTGGCAAAAGAAAAATAAATAAATAGATAAATAATAAAGTGTTAAATATGAAATGGCATGTGAAAAGGAAATGATAGGGAATTGTTAAACTTCATGTTTTCACATTTCATCATGCAGAGCTAAAATTTCTAAAATCTTAAGGCTAAGTAAATATTAGTCCGCTTTCTTCAGTGTTTTAAATTTGGCAAATACAAAACAGGGGAGAAATAGGAGTCTAGTTAAATAGGTAAATATAGGTTGCTAGAATATATGACAAAAACTGGTTTTCAGCAGCAAAAAAGAATTATTTCTGAAGATTTTATGACTTTTAACAATGACTTTACCTTCAACTATAACACAAAAGAGAAAAACAAATCACAAAAACAAGAGATAATAACAACAAATAAAGCAAAAGGGCCAGTATTTTGTCTGTGTGAGCATGAGAGAGAATAGAGTACAGTTAAAAAAGCACTGCCATATTACAAATTTCTGTATTTACTTGCTATAACTTAAAATGAAGGAAGGAGTTCAGTCTAATTCGATTTACCCATCAACTTAAAAATTAAGGGTTAGATAATTATTTGGCTGAGACACTAATTGAAAATGGCATCAACTTTAATGTGTTATTTAATGTGAATGTATGTTTGAGTGCACATGCTAAATCGCCTCCTGCTAAATCTTCTGTAACTTAAACGAACATTATAGCATAACCTTAACTGTAAAATATATCACATGGTTTCATAATGTTTAAATACAACATAGTTAAAAGCCTTACAATAAAGATTAAACAAAAATTACATATAAAAGATGATGATAATGAACATAATGTAGGAATTCGATAACTGAGTGCAGTTTGTTAAACATTATATGAAACAAACGTTTACTGATACCACTTAGCTAACTGATTTTTGGAGAGACTGAAAGATACAAACAGATATTGCAACAAAATGTACAAGTCAGTGCCAGAATGTTAATAAAAAAGTGAAGATCCCCATCCCCAGCCTGCACTCCTATCTCAGTAAGTATAAATTTCTAATGGCACTAATAAGTACATTGTAGTGTATCTTCACTTTGATTGATGTAAGACAATTGACACAAAATTGGTGACAAACAGCAGGCAGCAAAAGCTACAGTGCATACATACAAGATCTGCAAACATAAATATATGTTATACATACAAGGAAGTCAGAAGCACAGAGGTTAGTTATAGACAATCAATAAAGTGAACAATGGAAGAAAGATTTCCAGCTATTTGAACTCTGTGGGAAGTGTCTGGATGAGAAGACATCGAAATGTAAGCTAATGGGGGGAAAAAATTATCTAAAACATTAGATTGAAAATTTTTTAAAAAAAGAATATTTCTTGTATTTAGCTTTTTAAGGCAAAAAAAAAAGAAAATTGTTTAACAAAGGAAATAATTAACCCTGCATTTTTAATCATAATTATCTTTCTAAGAAGTGACTATGTAGAAAGAGCCATCAGATGAGAAATGAAGTGTATGGAGGCTTAATTCAATTTAGAGGCTTCATAATCTGGTTTTGAAGGGAGACCAGATCCTAAGCCATGATTTAAACATCATTACAAAGGAAACTAATATACAGTTTACTGACGTAAATCATTAACATTTGTTCCTTACTTAAATAAATTTAAATATATACCAAGCAAAGACTGCAACTGAGAGGTTGAAAGTCTTGTAAGCCATTTGTTATAAATTTCTGGTTATGGCAACTTCTCATATACAATGGAAATATGTCTGTCTGTCTGTATGTATGTATGTACTAGATTAAAATGTCAATACATGGTGAGCCTGTGCATTACAATAAAAATCCTTACTGAACTTCAGTATGATATTTCACCTGATATCCACATCACGAGGGAAACTGAAGTTGCCAACCTCTACTTTCAATCTCGCCAACACTATCTATTATTATTAAATTTATAATTCTGTAAGCGGTAAAAGTTTTGAAAAAGGGAACTACCTAGTTTCTAAATGAAGAATGAAAAAGATCTTGACAAAATAATGGTAAATGTAAAGATGACTAGCTTTTGGTTGGTGAGAAAGTAGTATTACTCACCAATGTTTCTTAAAAGCTACTCCCTACCTGAAAGCAGGAAGTAGTCTTGATGAAATACATTTTGAAATATTTACGAAAATTCACTGTAACAGATGTTTAACTTTCAATAAAAGGAAATTCTAAGGAAAAAAAATACTTAATTAAATTCCTAAAACATTTTACCGCCTGACTGGCCCTCGTGCTGGCGGCACGTAAAAGCACCCACTACACTCTCTGAGTGGTTGGCGTTAGGAAGGGCACCCAGCTGTAGAAACTCTGCTAGATCAGATTGGAGCCTGGTGCAGCCACCTGGTTCACCAGTCCTCAGTCAAATCGTCCAACCCATGCTAACATGGAAAGCAGACGTTAAACGATGATGATGATTTTATAGGAGTTTCATTGGAATCTAAGTGTATTTTATAAAATGTAATTGCAGTGTTTTTTCTAACAAAAATTGTGTGAAGAAAAGTGTTTGGTCACCTTTGATTAGTCATATTGATTCAAAACATTTGTCATAAATTATAACCACACACACATGTACACAAAAACAGTAATTACTACACATAAAAGCAGATATATTTCTGTTATTTTCCAGTGAGAATAATATATCAGGTACCTAAATATGACTGTCTTTACCCCAAAATAATTATTTTAACATCTTATATGAAAAAAGTTAGAGATCTCACATCACAAATTAGAAAGTGTGTTGCCATCAAAGAGATTTAAATAGCAGCTAAATATCTTAAGCCACTGATGTAGCAAAGCTGGCATCAAAACTAAGGATAAGTTACAAAAAAGTTTGAATAGGAAGAGGTGGTAATAGTAGACGGAAGCTGCAACTAAATACCCAAACACTAAAATTATCTTTAAGGAATTAACTGCAATACCAGATTATTAACAACTGAAAGAATAAGACATAAGCAAATGTAGGTGCTAAGATTTTTGCATATGTATGTTTAGAAAGAAAGAAGGAAGAGTAATGTGAAGTAAATCTTTTGAAACATTGAATAAAAGAATAGAGTTTTAACTGCTGCACTTAAAATTCTAGTAAAAATATCAATAAAAGCAAGCAACAAAAAGAGAAATATCTAATGAAGCTGTTGGCAAGTAATAAGAATGAAACAACAAAGAATATAACAGAAAGCAACAAGAAAATTGTAGATGACAACTAAATTCCCAGCACTTTACGATGTTTCGGTTATTTCCAGTAAGCAATATATATTAAACGCGTAAATAAGTAAACCATGAACTAAAGAATAATGAGGAACAAAAACATGAAATGAATATGAATACCAGCACATAACAACCATATTTATGCTACAGACAAAAGTTGGTCAAAGATGAAATTCAAAATAATCTTGCATTTTTGTAAATGTTGGCTGGGACAGGATGGAAGTACAAATTTAGACATTAGTGTGACTAGTTGTCAAATCTTATGACTAGATTTTTGTCCAATAGGACAAACATTCATCTAAATGCATGAGAGAAACACACCAACCAACAAACATTACACAGAATCATAAGTGCCCATGTAACTATTTGAACTTGTGTGCACTAAAAGTTTTAGCCACCATAACACTGCGTTAAAAGTAATGTCAACAAAATCCAAAAACTTATGGATTGAGGTTATCATAAGAATTTTTGGTCCTTTGAGCACAGGCTAAAATCTATTTCTGCATTCACATTTTCTTAATTACTTCAGCAAATCAATACAAAGGGCAGTTGAACAAAGTGCAGCAAGCCTCTAGGTAGCAGAGTTGTAAGTTTATGTTGCTGTTCAGTGCTTTGCTTTAGCTAAGGTACTGGAAATCACATTTACCAAATTGCAGAGAAGAAAATCAATTTACAATATTTTTTATTCTCTTTCATTCATTTTTAACATGAAGATCAAATTCTCTTGAACATGAATATGCAGTAGCATATAGAGTTGTGGATAGTAATAGATATAGTGAGATGGTGTTTGAAGAAAGAAACAATGTTGACTGAAGAGGGAGAGTCGTGGTAACTGCAATGGGATGATATTAGATGTAACATGATGAAGGCTGGTGTAGGTTTATAGTGGTGGCTCTAGTGAGATATCAGTGTTTGTACTGAGATATCAGAGTGGCTGTATATAGTGGGGTGTCTGTGACAGTATGTAATGAGATATCAGTGGCTGCATGTAACAGAATGTCAGTGGTCGTATGGACAGGAATGGCACTGGCCTTTAACAGAAATGAAGTGGCTTTAGTAAGATGGAGCTGTGGTGTTTATAGTGAGATGGAGATCATTTAAACATTCAATGAGTTCTAAAAATTTGTAGTGGTTTAGTGGGATGAGGTGATGTGGTGAGTGCTGTAGAGAATGATGGTTGCTACAAAAACAGCAGGTCATATAATATCACCAAGTAGCAGATATAAGATTCTTAGTCTCTTTAATGAGTGTGCAAGGTAGTAAATATTTAATATTTAATATGTGAATTTTTTGCTTCATGAAGTAGTCATTGTTAGATTCTTTCTTTTTCTATCTGCATACAAAAATACAGAACTCATAATATTCAGCAGGCTACGTACATTGTGGGAACAAACTGAGTGGATGTAGTTTTAAAAGAATGCAAGTCTAGTGATAAGAGCTGAGTTGTAGGTTTGCTGGTTGAAAGTGAGTGGCAAGGAATCCTTAACCTAATCACCCAGGATTAGGTTATGGATAGATCTGTCTTTAATCTTTCTTAAGATTTTCAACAGTCTGATGTGTAAACAATAAATATCATTCAGCTTTTTATGTATAAACAAACCATAGAAATACCACACAATAAAATATAAAAAGTATGAAGTAAATCAGAAAAAAAATAGATCTAAAATGCTTTTTTCTTTTTTTTAAGAGAAAATATTTGAAAAATGTAAGTTATGTCCTAAGTCTAAATATTAGATCAGAGAGTTGAGCATAAAGACTTACACAAATATGTATTGAACGGGGAAAAGGAACAGAATTAGAGTTAAAGCAGAATGCTTCATGCAAATAGCTAACTCAGTTATTTGTGTTTTTAAACAGAACATGAGTGTTATATTTATAGTTAGTTGCAAAAATGTATGCTGAACAGTTTTGAATGAACTGAATCAGAATTTTTAAAATTTTATCCCAATTGGGAAAAATTCAATTACTAATGGCAATGTGAAAGGGATAAACATCATAACTTTTTATTTCTCTGTCTGTACACACCTGAAGTCTCACACCCTATACAGTATTAACTTCATCAGTAATTTTAAAATAAAAACTGACATAGCACAGCAAACTTAATTTATACAGTTAAGATTAGCAATAATAATGTGCTAATAATTTAGAATTTCTATCAAAATAGAAAACAAAAATTTTCCAGTCTGATTATATCATGAAATTTAACAGCTTCTGGCTATTCAACAATAAGAGAAAAAAGAATGTTACACCTGTTTTTATTCATTAAAAATTGAACACAGGTTTATAAATTCACCAATATATATATATAAAGAAATCTTGTCCTTTCCTTTAATATGTATAATTATGTCCAACATAAAAAGATGTTATAACTTTGAGGTAGCCCAGTCTCCCATCACTATGAAGTTTTTGCTGATCATGAACAACACCAATGCCTTTTGCCAAAGTTCACATGGATGAAAGAAAAACTGCTATTTAGTGACATAAGGAAGTAAGTCTTCTGATAGATGACATTAATGATATGATGACAACAATAATGATAATGGAAAGATTAAAGAGAAAAGTGAAGATAAATATGACCACTGAAGATAATTATTAGTTATCAATTTCTTGATAGTTATGAATTGCAAAATAACATGTTCAATATAACTCACACCGATTATTTTTTTTTTTCAATTCAGATATTTTAAATTACCCAAATACTCTTTTTTTTTTTTTTAAAGCATGAATAAAAAATAACTGTTACTGTATAGCTATGTAAAACATGCAGATAAGATTTTTAAAATTGCTTCGCATATAAAAACATGTGTATACAATGGGGATAAACCGTGCAGCTAACTATTTGGCTAAGAGCTACATATATTTACATTACAAAAAGGAGGAAGGGAGAGATAAAACAATGGATGCAATAACAAAGTCAGCATAAAATGCACTAAGAATTTAAATGGGGAAAAGTGGTGGGTAGTGATGGTGATGGTGTTAGTTATCTGCCACTAGAAGAACCAGATTAGAATGTTAGTTACTGACTGGAGTAGTAAGTACCATGTGTCTCTCTACGTTGCTGCTGATGTTGCTGTTGGCCATGGTAATTCACAGATGTGCGCTTTGATGGGAGAGGCATGACAGGGACTTTCTTATTTTGCATTGCCAGAGCCTGCATCACAGCCTCGGTTCGGATTTCTGTAAAGAGGAAACATCAGATTAAAACAGGAAGATAAAACAGGAATATAAAAAATTAAATAAGATAAAAACTAAATGAAATGCACACAAGAACACAGAGAATCACTGACAAACAAATAAATAAATAAATATAATCATAAAAAATACAATATAGCATAAGTTTAACTTGTTCAGAAACAGTTCAGAAATATTCATGTATATTCTTTACTTTGGTAAACCTAAAATCTATGCATTTATCTTCCCTTACATACATTTCAATGATTGAGAATTACTTACAATATTTAAAGGTTTACAAAGAGTCTAAAAATGTAAATCCTAATCATTACTAATCTGTTTCATGTGTGTGTATCTTCATCATTATGAGACAAAATTAATAAAATGACAGAATTTTTTAAAAATTAAGTTTGTTCTTTGACTATGGAAGATATGATAAAGCAGTTATAATTCTATAAGAGATAACTACTTTGCCACTTGTCACATAAGCAAATGGGGAGAAGTGACATTCTATTAGCTGTGAAACCTGCCAGAAATAACACCAAACCCCCCTCCCCTCCTTTCAGGCTTCACCATCTTAAATATCAATGCATATTATGCACAATATAGTCTATGATATACAAAAGGATGGAATGTTCATATGACAATCTTTATGGGGACCTGAAGCTAAACAACAACTTTGAAACTGTACAAATTGCTCAAATATAATTTTCATTACAATTTTTTGATAGAAAACATTTTCTTTTTCTAAAATGCCTTGTAAATAGTAATTAAGCTTACTATAATAATGGTTATATTGATTATTATAATGATCACTAGCAGATAGAATAGCAAGAGCACATAATACAGAATAGCAAAATAAGCTACAATGTTGGGTGCATAATACATAACTTCTAACTGATTACTATAGTAAGGTAGCTAAGTGAATGTTCAATTAAAAAAAGTAATGAAGATATCTAGATATCTGCAAAAATGTCCTTCACTGAGTTTCTTATGAGTGTGCATATGTAAGTGTACATGCATTTTGTAGGTTTGGAAGCAGATGGCACTTCAAGAATCACTGCTCATTTAGCTATGATTTTAAAGGAAAATATACTAGTAATCCTCATCAGGTGGCAAGTACCATAGATAGTAAATGTTTAACAACTAGGCTTGCAACTCATGTCTTATTTTCAGTCACAGATGTTTCACTTACTCTGCTTAAAGAACATTAGTGTTATTATTCTGATTCCTTCACTCACAAAGTACAATTCATTGAGTACTTATTGTATGATCATGTATGCATGAGTGCATACTCATGCAAAACAGTACCTATGCATATATATATATATATATATATATATACACAGAGAGAGATAGAGAAACATATTTATACACAGTTTTATAAACAAATGCTTCACAAATACCTATGTTGGTTGAGGTTGCTATAGAAATAATTAAATATATAAGAATATTAAAATTCTTATTTAAGTTTTTTTTCCAATTAATAGATTATTGAAAATATTCAAAATTGGTAGACAACTGGTAATAACAAATCAAAAGGTTCTGTTGATAATGAAAAATTCTATGTATTAACCATAACTGAAATGTGCCAATAGAATTATCTATATAAAACAGATCTTAATCTTATTAATGAGATCAGTCTACAGGACACTTCTGGTCAATATATGCAAATATCCTTCAAATGAAAAATGTGTTGTTTTTCATGTAAGTGACATGAAATCGATTGGTTGTGAGTGAGTGATCATAATAGTTTAAGGTTCAAGACTAAATAAGTAAAATCTTAATGTATATCAGAATAACTTGGTGTAGTATTTAATGGCAAATGAGAAAATAGCAAATATATAATAATTTTCAAATGGCCACTCATGAAGATGCTAATCAAATTAGTCATAATTCTCTCTATTTTAGTATTAGCACAGCTAATATCCAACTTTGACATCAAGAACTTCATCTATTGGCTTTTTGAACATTACTTTGGTTTTTTTTACATGTTCATTCATCACCCTACCATCTTAAATTTTGTGTTAAGTTGTTCTGACATAGTTTGAAGATATGTCAATAATTAAGCTGAATTAGAAGATGACAATAAGAAATAATTTACTGAACAGGAAAAAATTGGACACTGGAAAAAGTACAAGAATGGCTGTAATAAGTCTTATAGATTCACTAAGCCTCAGTCAACATTTCTTAGGAGAAAAAATGTAATGCATGCTCTTTAGATAAATTACAGGTTCCTATAAGAGTACATATGAAGTATGATGTCTGCTATTAATTTTACTCAAAACATCAGAGGTGGTGATGACATTTCAGAAAGAAAAAAAACAATTAGAAAATACAGTTCTATATTTAAGAGATAAGGAATTATGTACATTATTTAGAATTGACGGATATTTGTCGTCGTCTTGTTTGTTGTTAACACAATATTTCGGCTGATATACTCTCTAGCCTTCATCAGGTGTCTTGGGGAAATTTCGAACCTGGGTTCTCATTCCTAAGGTATTTTTCGATGTTGTTATTGTTATTATTATTATTCAAGTCACTGCTTGGAATCGAACTCAGAATAACAACATCGAAAAATACCTTAGGAATGAGAACTCAGGTTCAAAATTTCCCCAAGACACCTGATGAAGGCTGGAGAGTATATCAGCCAAAACGTTGTGTTAACAACAAACATGATGAGGACAAATATCCGTCAATTCTAAATAATGTAAATAATTAGAAATTGTTCATTATAATTAATGACAGGGTTGTGTCATCTATGTATTTAATAGTATAAATCTATTAGTTTTGGTATTGTTTAATGTTGAAATGTAAGATATCATAAAAGAGAAAGTATTGAGAGAAACAAAGTTATCTATTATTTAATGCAAATCTAAGAGACAGACTGTGATCAAGTGTATGTAAGTAGCAGTTGAAAATTAGAATCTTAAAATCATCAAACTGCTTGCAAAAGAGATAGATACAAAGAACCAAATAAAATGCTGAGAGTTCATAATTGGCAACAGTTCTAAAATGGCATACCATTAAAAACAAAAATTAAAGAAAAATACAAGGAAACTATTTTACAAGCTGAACATAAAATATGATGATAATGATGATCAAATTATTAAATTATACAAACACTTTTGTTTAGCTATAAGAAGACACACCTTTACAAATTCTCAACTAGATAATGATGAATAAAAACAAATTGGCAAATTTTCTCAACAAACAGAATGTGACTAAAAAAATTTTAAATGAAAGTGATTCAATCTGTGACAAATGTTGCGTAGCTAGTGAGAAGCTCTACTAGCATGCAACTGTGAAGGGAAAGATGTATAAATGCAGCCATTAGAAGGTGATAGTACTCTGACTTGAGGCAATCTATACATATCATAGCTGACTGCTTCTAGTAAGCAGTTGCTGTAGAGCAGAAAGGAAGCAGAAGAAAATGATATAAGATGTTGATAAGGTAGTTGTACTTTCTCTTAAATAAATAGTCTGTAAACTTCCATGTTGTAACTTCTTTTAATTATATCCAGATAAGAATTGCCATTCATGTATTAGAAATCTCATCCTCTTAACTGTGCATAGTATTCCATATTTAGTATTGTGCTTCTTCAATAAAATCTGTTAGATTACATTATATGATTATGATATTATATAGTACAATATCTTTAAAATAACAATTTTTTTTCATATTTTTTATTTCTGGTGAAGTTTTAGTGATATCTAAAAAAAACAGTCACGATGACAATGGAAATATATTACCTATATTAGCTATAGCAATATTTCCTATAATGACTTAGGTATCAACAATATCAAATCTCAACAAAACTTCTTAGATTCTTACAGACCTAGCTAAAAAGCAGGAGCCTACAGTTTGAGTAAATTTTCAAGTCAAAGAGTAGATAAGAATTCATGGATTATGTTAACTCATTGGAATTTTTTCTCTTTAAAATATTTGCATTTTGATTGTTCTAAGGAAAGTGTGTTTAAAGGAAAATATAGCGAAAATAATTTTGAGTAATAGATAGAAAGATTGTACTGTTAAGGAAAATAGATTGACTGAGCTAATATAGAAGGCTGACATAGACAGAAGCTGCAGTAGTAATGATTTCTAATACTGATTCAAAGCTACAAATTGAGGGAGGAGCATATGGTCAAATAAATTCACTCCAGTACTGGTATCAACTGCCAGAAAGATGAAAGGGAAAGTTGACCTTGGTGGAAGTTTAGCTCTAAGAATTGACCAAGTACAGCAAGGTAACTTTGTTCACTGCTTTACTAATTCTGCTATCTATGTCTTAAAAGCTGAAGTAAAATTGGAAGTAAAATAATGAAGAAATGATAGGTGACACTGTGCAGACTAACCAAAGGAATGGGCCAGTCATAATCTGAAGACAAATTAATCTATCAATCTAAAATATAGTGATGCACATGCCTTATATGTAAATATATAAAAATCATATTCTCTGCCTACTCATAGTTAATCCATTTCCATGTCCAATAACTCAAGTTCATCTTAAATGATCAAATACCAGTGGATAATACTGTTTTTAACTAACCTGCGTTATGTATTTTTAAATACACGTCGAAACTACAACTCAAGTACCTGATTTAAATGAAACACCTTACCTATCTTACTAAACTGGGAATTTCTATACACACCATAATCTTTGTGGTATGTGTTGTTTACTGTTAACATGATTACATTTGGAATATTTCAGTTCCAAATTCAACAAAATTGAATTTTGATGTTCATTCTACGGAGTTAAGTTTCTTTTGTCATCTTCCTAGACAATGCATTGACTACAAGATCTTACAATTTCTCTCAAAGCCTTCAAATAGGAATATTAGTACCTTTTATATTAATGAAGCTAGCATCATTAGGCACTTCAAACCTCAATCCAACAACTAATCAGGTACTTATGACTAACATGTTTATTATCATTACTAAGATGTTTATTCACTGAGTACTTTCACTTCTGTCACAATGGTTTCAGTGTTCTTTTAATGTTTCAATCCGAGATGCTCAATTCTAAATTAAGGTTTGTTAGAGTCAAAATATTGAATAACTATATTTCTCTCCATTTTTAATTAAGTGGCTTCTATCACCTACACCTCATACTTTCTATCATATACCAAAGATCCTGCTCTAGTAACAATTTCAGTTCAGCTTCATTCAAGCTGTCTCTGCTCTGAAATTTGAACTGTGTCTGTTGGTGAACATACTAATATGCAAGTATCTGCACTTTTGCTTAAAAGGTGAGACATGAAAAGAGACAATAAGAAGAAGCATAACTATTACTGATAGATGTGAGAAGGCACTGCACTGACTTTCCATCATAGGAAATGAAAATGATGAATCACACAGACTGCTGGCATGTCGGTGAAGTTAACAACATAATTGACTAATTTTGTAAAACTTATCCATGATAGGAAAACAGTGTCATTTATTTATCCTTTATGACTGAGTTGAAACATGGCATGTGAGTCAGTGGATATTGATGCCAGTTAATGTTAATCAGACACGTAGCATTGAAATGTCCAGCTCTCCTAATGCAGCATGGAAGCTCACTTATGATCATTTAATAAAATTTGTACTCTTGCTTTTATTTATTCATTTTATATTTTCTACTGCATTCCTTTAGTTTGCAAATTGTAACACTAATTAAATGACCTAACAAAATCAATATGCCAAAAAACAAAAAAAAACAAAAAAAAAATGATAAATTCCTGGCATATTTCACATGACAGAGATTTCTAAAAAGGTTTCCAAAGACTTCATTTCATAAGTTAGAACCAAGATGTTATAGGACCAAAATCAATCAAATGTGAATGATGAAACCATTTTTTCATGCCTCGATTTATTTTAACTACAGAAATCTCAATTTTGTAGATAAAATAATTTTCCATGAAAAATTATACTCGCATTATTTAGAGCAAGCATATGAAATATATTCCTATACTACATATGGTAATCATGGTTTCCTACATTAACAAAAAGCAAAAACATTTACAAGGGTCAAGTAAAGATGACTGAATCATCCTTTTCATACTTCATCAACCCATGAGAACAAGATCTGAACTTGGAAGATAAAGGATTGTAGCTGTCACACCAGTTATGATATCTATTTACCCTCACAATATAATTACAATAGTGAAACTACATAAAAGGAGATATATGCACCTATAAATGCAATACAGCATCATTACTAAAATTACCACCATCATCATTATATTTTATGTGACAATCCCAGTTTGTGACCTTGAATGAGTATTTTCTCCTGTAGCTTTGTGTTGATAGTTATATCGTAAAGGAAATCTGGTTGATAGAAAACCACGTGTGTGCATGTTTGTGTCCACACCATCACCACCACCACCACCACTTGAAAATCGGTACTGGTTTGTTTACATCCCTGTAACTTAGTAGATTAGCAAAAGGGACCAATAAAATTTAAGTACCATACTTTAAAAAAATAAGTACTGGGGTCAATTTGTTTGACTAAACACTTAAAGGCAATGCCCTAGCATGGCTGCAGTCCAATGGCTGAAATAACTTCCATCATACAGCAGAATATTCAAAAGATAAAATAGCTGCATAATTAAGAAGTCTGCTTTGCAACCATATGGTTCTAAGTTCAAGTCTACAGTAGCACCTAAAGCAAGTGTTTTTTTAGAATAGTTTCAAGCTGACCAATGCTTTGTGAGTAGGATTTGGTAGAGGGAAAATGTGCAGAAATCTATAACACATGATAAGGTGTGTGTGTTTGTTTATTTTTATTTGTGATTAGCAGTTTGACAAATAAAGGTCAATAAAATAAGTACTATACTGAAATAGATGCTGGAGTTGATATGATTGACTATATCCTTGAACGTAATGTCTCAGCATGTTCATGGCCCAATGACTGAAACCAGTAAAGCAGTAGGGGTGTGGGTGGCAGTATATCTTACTAGTGTATATTAATACACTGCTATAATACATTCCTGAGTTTCATTTTAAAGCAAGACTATGTATGTTTTCAACATATAAATATGGTTCAATGCACCAACTTTTATCTCAATTTTATAACCACTAAGTAAAAATGTTCCACAAATGTACTGGAGGAAATAATATATGTGACTTGCATGTTAACATAACAATAAACAGATGGGATCTATTTAACCATTACTATCAGCCGGTACTAATATAACATTGACTGCCTTGTAATTGTATAAAGTCAAAAAATAATCTTGCCAGTTTGTAAAAACACTTCATTAAACATTTGTTTTGGCAAAGACTTGATTGTAAAATTCCTGTAGTTTTATGGTGAGTTTAAGATAGTTTAAAGACAAATCAAATACTAAAATAATCTTATAACAGAAAAACATAAGTTCATGACTAATATCAGCCAATAAAAGACACTAGTAACCTTGTTACACTAATTCAGGAACAGTCAAAATATTTTATTAAGAAATAGTGTTTTAGGTTAAACTAATATAAAATAAATAAAGAGGGATACATTTATAGAAATTAGTAGCTATTAAAGAAAAATAATGAATAAGGGGAAAAAAGAAACATTTTAAAAGAACTATTAGGATGTAACAAGAAAGTAGTGTCAGGTTTGAAGTAAACACTGGCTTCAACTATTCCATTGATAAAGAATAAAAATATAGAATGATTTCTTTTTCTACTTTTTGGGCATATCTCTTAGAAAGGAAAACATGAATAGTTTTTTTTCTTTCTAGTAAGTTAGTCAAGCTGGTAGGCACTGTCCATGATGTTTATAGACCTTCCATTCTGTTGAGGCTGAACTTTTGTAGGTCAATGCCAGCTCTGGGTAAAATGATTGGACAGAGTATGTTTAGCATGAGACAGGTAATGTAAGAGAGATAAATGATGAAACAGATGCATTATTAATGTTCCCATTGAAGAAAGTTTTTGAGGCTCCTACCAGAGAGCTAATGCAAGCAGTGTTTTAACTGAGTGGGTGACGATTGTGAGCTAACGATTTATAGGGAGAATTAAATGTGACTGTAAAGTCATAAAGCACAGAATGAAAAAAAGCAGGAGACAGAGTACACATGGGTTCACAAAAAGTGGATAGGATGAAGTGCTATCAGCGTACATTTCAACAGAAAAGTCTGAAAAGATTCTCATCTAAGAGATCAAAGAAACCCATAAGCAACTAATTTAACTATATTCAGATGCTTTACCTACCTATATCAAAGACAACACTGCTTTTCAAAGGCAAGAAATTGCTGGCACATGATATAAAAGATAGGTCACCAGTAGATTGGCCATACGAGTGGGGAGGGAGGGAGTGAGAGACTTCAAGTTAAGAAAAAAGATAATACATTATTTACAATTGATGGATATTTGTCCTCATCTTGTTTGTTGTTAACACAACGTTTCAGCTGATATACCCTCCAGCCTTCATCAGGTGTCTTGGGGAAATTTTGAAACTGGGCTCTCATTCCTAAGGTATTTTTTGATGTTGTTATTGTTATTATTATTATTATTCAGGTCACTGCCTGGAATCGAACTTGGAATAACAACATTGAAAAATACCTTAGGAATGAGAACCCAGGTTCAAAATTTCCCCAAGAAACCTGATGAAAGCTGGTGGGTATATCAGCCGAAACATTGTGTTAACAACAAACAAGATGAGGACAAATACCCGTCAGTTGTAAATAATGTACATAATTCCCCATCTCTTAAATATAGAAAAAGATAGTTGTTTACAACCGTCTCCGTCACCTTTAGGGTATTATCAATTCAAAAGACTTAGCCCAACCAACACTACAATTTGAGGACATTTATCAGTGTAAAAGTCAGTAGAGAGTACAAACTATCAAGTAGAAGATTTCAAATATAGAAAACTTTTGAGTACTTTCTTTCTTGACTGGCATTTAAATTCACCAAATGTCTTTTTACTTAAATGTTTTCTAATTAGTCATACTTCATTACAGCCTGGTGTATAACATTTTATATATATTCTATTTAAGGAAAAACCTAAAACAAATTTGATATTTTAAGAACTTCATTATGTACTAAATATCATTTTAAATTTGAAAGAATCACATTTACATTTGCTGAAAGACCATATCACTATACATAGACAACAGAATCAGGTTTAGAGTCAGCACCATACTAAAGAAATGTGATGTTGCAATAGGAACAAATATTAACCGGAACAAGTTGGTGGGCCTACAACTTGGCACCTGAAGAAGTAATCTTATGCTGGCCAGTATCATAAGTTGCTGGATCAAGTTAAGATGCATGGGATCTGGTTCAAGCCAGACCTCCACACCAATAGAAAATGACACAAGGTTATGAGCAGGGTAGCCAGTGTCTTTAAAATGGACTGAGAGGAGGCTATCTTTGAAAGGTTACAGTTAAGTAAGAATGGCCCGCATGAATGAGATCACTACAAACATGTGACTGTAGGCCTGAGAACACAAGTGAGAAGGCCCACATAATATTTAAGATATTCCAAGATTTTTCAGTTTCTGTGGTAAGTCCTAGGTGGTTGTTGCCCTATTGAGATGTCCCATATCAGCCCTTTCATATATTGTTATGTCCAATGCCTCTTTTATTTATCACAATTGATTCTGCAAACCACTCCACCTCTCATCATTTTATTAGTCTATCCTTGTAATGCTTCCTCACCTGCTGTCATTGAGATAAAATAAAATAAATTATCATTGTGAACCAAAAAGAGACAATGAGGGACCAAGATGAATGGTAGTATGAGGCTCTTGAAAGGACCTGCCCAACTAAATGAGATTGTGTTCTGGAAGTGCTCTGTGTATGTGTGTGCACAACTGGGCCCTTCGCCCAAATTCCTCTTCAAGACACCACCCATCATCTCTCTAACTGCAACTCTTCTTTGATATCACCTATTTTTCTTACTATCTGATACTATTTTACTTGCTATCAGTTCTTCATTTATTAATATTGTTCTCTCCACCTACAATGTATATTGATCACCCATTCCCTTGGGGGTTTGTAGTTTTGCAACCAGCATGCCAACCTCAGTAGTATCGGTGGCTTGAAAATAAAATTTAAAAAAGCACCTAGTACATGTTGTAAAGTGGTTGGGGTTTAGAAGAGTATCCAGTCATGACAAAGCAGACAATGGAGTACAATATAGTTCTTGGAGCCATCATATAGATATTAAATGACAATGACGATGATGACAGCGTAAAATAGAGGGGCTAATAAAGCTTAGCTGGGTAAGAAGGTTATGGAAAGTTTTGATTTTTTTAATGGTATTTTCTTTATTGATCGGAAGACAACGCATTGTTAATTTTTCCCTTCTAATCAATCAACTGTGTGGGATATCAGTCACAAGCTACAAGAATGGTAATTATGAGTGTTGTATTAAAATTTGGGCATCTATCAATTTGGTAATGAGATTTTTTGGCAGTTACTAGTATTCTGATATTCTGTAAGTAAACTAGTGCTGTATACATTGCTGTCCTTTGCCTTTTCTTCCCATTTTTTTTGTTTGTTTTTTTTTACTAATTAAAAAAGAAATACATAAATAAATGTTTAAGAGTGAGTTTTGAAGTTTTGAGGCCTAGAATTTCCAATATTTTCACTATAGAAATACACATCATATTATATATACACTAAGGAAGGCATGTATGACTATGAGTACTTTAATTTTAATTTCTCATATCTTTAAATATTGACGTCTAGTATTCAGAGATAAGCAATTTTTAAATGCATTTAATACTATATAACATGTAAGTTACATTATAATTATACATTCATAATACAGACATATGTGCTGAAATATGCATATAAATACATCATTTTGAAAACAAAGATACCAAATTTCTTATAGAAAGAAAGAGAAATAAGAACAAGGACAGACAGCATAGTTTTCTAGTCAGGAGACAGACAGACAGATGAGATAAAATGGAATGGTGGCAAAACTCAGAGTAATTTTCACAGAGGCATAAGTGAAACTTTGAGATCATGCTAGCTTATAAATAAAAATGAATTTAAGAATATTTACATGCACAACAAAAAAACAATTTCAAAATGAAGAGATGTAACAGACACAGATAGATAGATAGATAGATAAATAGATAGATAGATAGATAAATAGATAGATAGATAGATATCTTTTTATTATAGCCACACAGGACTAAATACAGAAAATGGACAAATTACAATGTAGATAGATAGATAGATAGATAGATAGATAGATAGATAGATAGATAAAAAAAAATTGAAAATGACAAAGATACGAAACAATAAAACAAGAGCTTAATCTATTGTACATATGCATTAATTTACAATTGAAATATCAAGTGGAGAAAATGTAAATTCAATCAATTTGTACAAAAATATTGGATAAATTAACAGGTTTCCACTGGAATATAATCAACATAAATATTATTATTTAAACAATAGTAGGGTTAATAGATTGGCAGCTCTCCAAGGCATGAGCATTTTACCAAAGCATTTTAGAAAGAGAGGATGAGAGAAGAGATATGGAAGAGAAAGAGAGAACACATAATAGTGTTACAGTTTGTTTTGTACACAAGAATGCAGTAAAAAGTCATTTTTACCTGACAAGAGAAAAGGAAGGTATAAGGAACCAAGAGATATACTAATTAATTCAAATTGATTTGAGCAAATTTATACATTTTTATATCATAAAATGCCATACCTTCTCTTTCTTCCTAAAAAAAAAAGAACCCAACTAATTACATAAATATTTAACTAATAATCATTTCCTAGCAATCAGGGAAAAGGTGTGACTCCTTCCAGTTGAATTACATTAAATACTGCTTAAGCAAACAAATGGTGGTTATTTAAGACACAGATACTAAATTTAAAGACTTAAGATGAAACCTCACAATCTGCAGCAGAACTTTTACAATATTGCAACTGATTTAACTGTAGCCTGTTTTCTATTTCTAGCAACTGAGAAATATATATTAGTAAGGGGTTAACAGTCTAAGCGAGAGCTGTAGTGATGGGAAAGCAGGGGGGGGGGACTCAATAAAGATCTATACATAGAAACTATGAACAATCAAAGATGAGGCATTAAAATACAAACATTACTAAAGCTGGAAGTGCAATACTGGCAGGTGAGGAAGAAAATTATATGCTTATGTGTACTAGAGTACATCAGCTCAAATATTCATCAATTTGAAAAAGTTGGAGTGCATTAAAATCAGGAGGAAAGATTAATTAGGGATATAAAAACTGTTTGCTAATGCCTATTGTGAAAGCCATAGCATGGGTAAACAGTAGTTAATTCTCTTTACACTTACGTATGTAAGACTCAGTCTTGGGCAGCATTGCACAAAAGCAGCTCATCAGAAGAACAGAAAATGTTTAGCCACAGGTTTGGAGTTACCTCAAGCAATGTTTCAGAAGTGGAAGACGTGCTCATAGAAGGATCATCTAAACAAGTGGGTCTCAACTTTTCTTTTTTTTTTGCTCATGACCCCCTTCCAAACTTACAAAAAGCTTGTTAGTTGGCAGGTGGTGGAACCTATTTTAATATTTGCTTTGTTAATCAGCTGTCGCATGACTTATAGAGGGCCCCCAGCAACTTTATTTCAAGGCCCCGTCCCTTCAATCAAAACTCATAATCTATGCACCTTTTATTCATAGCTATATTTTACTTTATTCTATCTGAAGTTCAATATTTCATTTTATCCTAAAGAACATCTTTAAAAGTACAGCAAGTTAAATTTATTTAGGTCTATTACAAATTTCAATAAGTAAAACTTCCAGATATGAATAAAAGAGCACTTTTATAATCCAGGCAACTTTCAAAGACAAACATGGTGCATTTTCTACTTCGCAAAATCATCGATCAGTTCAGAATAATCAAGCTGAGAGCTAAGTTCGTGTTCAATAGATATCATAGACAATCCACGAAGTCTGGTACACATTCATGGTACAATGTAATATTTTTACAAGAACATTTGCAGGTACAATGTGTTACCAGTATACTTCTTGAAATCTTCAGTACACATAGTTTAATTCTTGTTCAACATCTTAACCAAAGTAAATAGATAACTTAGCTACGTACTTTGATCTTAACATGGAGCCCCTCAACCACAGAGGCCCCCTGTGATCGCAGGGGTTGCAGGGGCTTAGCGACAACCCTGATGTTAATTAATTGTTGAAGTTTCATATATAAAAAAAAAACAATAGTATTTGCAGCAACTTTACACAACAAAATTCTATAATATAAATGTGCAATCAGTGTATAAGATGCAAGGACTGCCAAAAACTGACTTTAAAAAAAAAATCTTGGTCTTCTTATGCCCTTCAGATTTTATCAAAAACTTAAATAAAATTTGTTTCTATGTAATAGTCTTGAATTTAGTTTTAGTAACTAGATAGTACATGGTGGTAAACTACCGAAGTGTTCAATATTTATGGTGCTGAAATTAGCATAAAAAATAAAATATGAGTATTATGACAGCATGATACTACATAAAGCAGCTAAATTTGTGTGTGGTGTCTTCAGAAATTATTGTCTTCCAAATGTACCATTCTTAATTCTTTCCTCTTACCCTCTTTCCTTCACTGCTGTGACCACTGACCTCCAACTAACATGTTTTGCCTGATTACCTTCCTCCTCCTACTTCTCTCTTTTCTTCAAACCTATTTATTCAGTGCTCACAGAAAATATATTTTTTTTCTCTGAAGAAAAGACCCTACCTGAAACAATACCGCTCACAGTGCAACATACAAATTTATATTTGCAAACTTTTTTAACGGATTTTTGCTGACAGACCACCACTGGTTTTCTTAGCCTTTGCTTTACATTTATTGAGAAACAAAACTGTTTTGAAGTTGTGCATGTTTGGTAAGTGACTTGATATCAGATTGTGGTGTGTTGAAAATGAAAACAATTGCATTATAGAAAAGTTATATCTTTAAAACATACAAAAACAGTCAAATTTCTTATAGTAGTTAGTATATACAATTAAGTACTGAAGGTATTTTATCATACATCTGCAGCAGGGGTGGAGAAACTTTTTAGTGTGGCAGGCAAAAATTTTACAAAGAAAAAGGTCCACGGGCAGATCACAAGTTCTAATTCTTATACCTGTGTAAATCCTGTATATATCTATGTATAATTTGATATACATTAATAAGATAAGTTTAACACATTAAATTAACGCATAATATCTTCATTAACACTGCCACTGAATTTAAGACATTTATATTATTTATGAGGTATTCTATATTTTTCAAAATGTACCTATTCTAATGTTGGAGAAATTATAACAATCAAGCACAGACAGAATTTAATTTTGAAAAATTACATTAACACCTAAATAACATATGTAAATAACATATCT
This sequence comes from Octopus bimaculoides, assembly GCF_046866305.1. Classification (NCBI taxonomy): domain Eukaryota; kingdom Metazoa; phylum Mollusca; class Cephalopoda; order Octopoda; family Octopodidae; genus Octopus; species Octopus bimaculoides. The sequence continues at coordinate 100,382,928 of NC_142929.1, forward strand.
AAACTAATTTATCAGAATGATAATTTTATCAAAGCTAATTAACCTTAATTTTGAAATTTGGTTCTGTTTAGTGAGAAGAATGAAACTAAATTTTTTTTTTGTTTTTGAAAGTTTAGGAATACCACATAGCTTTGAAGAAATTGCTATTCTTAGTTCATTACTCAGTAAGTCTAGTACATAGACGATATTTTGCATAATTCAATTTGGTAAAAAAAACTGCTCACATTGATAAGTTGTTGAAAACTGAGATTCAAGTTTCAAGGCATTTTTATGTAAAGCAGGGAATTTCTCAGGATTTATGGATTTGTAGAAGCCTAATAAAGACAGGTTTTTACATTTCGATTTTAATAAGTTATCCAACTGTAAATCAATTAATTCTAATTGTAAGGAATCTGGAGCCTCCTTAGGACACATATCAAAAGGTGTTTCAAAAACACGTAGTTCGATTTTGTTATCTTGTATTTCCGCAAATTTCTTCAAAAGACTTTCACACTCATCAGAGTATTCCTTTGTTGATTTGGTATTTTGTTCACTCAATTTGGGAAAATGTGAGACAAATAAATGAAGCATTGATTTAAAGCTTTTGATATGAGAAAGCAAGCTGGTAATTAACCTTGTAGAAGATACTGTAGTTTCAAGTTCAAAGTATTTAAATGACTAGTAATATCTACTAAAAATGCCAGATAACTTTGAAGCTTTTTACTTTCCAGCTCTACAAAAATTTTCACTCCATAAATTTTCTCTTCATAAATTGCTTAAGCATTTGGGCCTTACTTAACCACCTAACTTCACAATGGTACAGTAAATCCCCATATTTTTATAACCACTTGCCATATTGAGAAGAGTATTGAAAAATTGACTTAAAGTTAATGAAGTTATAAACTGGTTAAATTTATATTATCACTTTCGAATTTTTGTTATTACTGTTACCTGGGAAAAACAAAAGCCAACTGACTTGTAGTCATATTGCATGCATTTGGCCTTGTAAAAAATAGTAAAAAATAAAAATCTGCAAAAAATTAAGATATTGTTTGGTTCTGCAAGGTTTAACTTGATTTTTCTCTCTCCCCTGTCCACACAGGTGGTGATAAGCAAGTGGGTAGGGAAGGACGATAACTGATAACCCAATGACAAATGAAAGTAGCTCCTGTTGACCTTCTTGACACTGACTGATAGCAAAAATGCAACACCTCTTATTTTTCACTGCTTTTTCAGAAAAAAGTAATATTTTTTTATAATCCTGTTCACAAAGCACCAAATTAATAGTTTCTGTTTTGATGAAGCCTTACCAATTTGGTTTTGATTTTTAATAGATTTTAAAATATTTTTGCTTATCAAGTGACAGAAAGAGGGTGAGTGTTGATTTTAGAGATTTTCTTTGTAAAAAAATGAAATAGGGAGAAAAATTTTAAATACTTGGATATGAGTAATTTTTACACAGTATCTTCTACAATCCTTCAGATTTCGTTTCATATAAAAATTATTGTGATACATGCAATATAGTTTTAGGAATGTAGTTGGGTCACAAGGAGGTGGTACAAAATTTCCATTTAAATGGTAATTACCAGACAATTTCTGTTCAAGTTTGACTGTTTTAAGTCATAGTGGAAATGTGGACTATGTTGCAAATAGACATGAGTATTGTATAAATTTTATAATTGAAAAATTTACTATATTTTGTAGATACAAGTATATCAGCATGCAGGCACAAAAAAATGGGCTCGCAGGTGCAATTGCCCCCACGGGTAGGGGTCTCCCCATCCCTGATCTACAGCTTTGTCACTAACATACTATTCTACAGCAGGTTGCAAATTTCAAACACATAATCTTATAAAAGTAGATCTGCAACAAAATATACAAGATAAAAGAAGTAGAGAAAAATGCAGAAGACACTCTTTTTTGGGGTAGTGTAATCCAGATATTTCTATATTTCCAAGAAATAACATTGAGAACTGAATATTTCAAAAGATCTGCTATTTAAAAATGAAATTATTTCTTATTGTAATGGCCAGTGCTCTAATTGCTTTATTATTAATGGAATGTTGCAAGTTTGGTCCCTTTCTACTATTACTTTCATGGAAGGTGTTCCTACCAGTCCTGGAATTTTCCACCAGAACTCAATTTGCTAAATTTAGCAAACTGTGTCTATGCTTCTTGGATATCTTGTAGACATACTCCAGGTTCCATGAGGTGAAGGTTTCCTCCTCCCCACCAAATAACCATTATTGTAGAATAAAATCTCTCCTCACCGTTTTCCAGCAGATCTTTATAAATTCAGAGTTAATAGGTACCATGCTTAATGTTGGAGTCTTCTTCATTTACTATTTTTATTGATTCTTTTATTACCATCTCATTCTACTTTTGTTTTATTAGATCCTTTGTTGTCATCTCATTCTTCTAATACCATCTCAGTGTATTCCATAAAAATTTTTTATCAGTAATTTTATGTTTTTATTTGCCATCTTAAACATGCCTTTTATATAGACTGTTGTTATATAGATAGATATATAGATAGTTCTGCTAGGAATAACTTACTGAATATGAGAAGGATCCATACCTTTTTTTCAATGAGCCATTAAGGGAACCTTAACCCAGTTGCTCAACCTGTTAAAAATAGCAGAATCTCCCTCCATTCACATTCTACCATCTTAAAAATAGGAAGGGTATATTTTATTAAAGCAGCTACAATATACCTAAGAGAAAACGACAGCATTATCACAGCTGGAATGTACTTAACTATAACTCTGCTCAATATAAAGGGTTACCTCAGGGTTATACAGCAATACAACCTTTTTTTCTGCATGATTAATCTACATTTAATGTCACTTACAATCATTAGCAAGTTGTTTACATGAAAGTATTCTGAATGTTAAATTGTAATATTCACAGTTCTAAGTAATTCATATGTTATTATTAATAGTTCAGTAAAAGAATAACAACAAAAATATAAGATTTTCCTTAGACAAAGATTAATTTCCTATATCTTATTTCAAGAAACCTTTTAAATCAGAACACACACACACTACAGTTATACTTAAAACAAATATAAGTCATATTATCTCTTGTATATGAATTTATGACTCAGTAATAGGAAGAAGTGAGTGAATCCTACACCCATTAAATCATAGAAGCAACAGCCTGACTGAGCTTGTTTTCTAACTATATTTATATGCAAATTGAACTAGTATGACATGCTACTAGATTACTTGTCAATTATATAGTGCAGCTGTTGCTTAAAGAGGTAAGCAGTACCATTAAATGGTACCTTCTAACAACTATATAGACTGGGCTATCTGACAGTTAAGTGCCTTAGTCATTGAGACAGTATAACAATATACAAGGGGGTACCCAAAAGTAACTGGAAACACTCTCTGTGGGACAAGCCCATTGTAGTTCAGGCCTCTACTGCTAGAAGCCACTTGATGCGACCCTCAAGCATCAGTTTGCTTCTCAAGTCGTACTGCCACATGATGCATCTTTGTTTGGCAGTGCTTCTCCTCTGTTCTTTGATTTTTGCAATGGCTGAAATGAAGGAACAGCATACTTCCATGAAATTCTGTTTTTTGTTAGGGAAAATGGTGGTCAAGACTGTTGTCATGCCTGAAACAACTTACAAGGGCACTGCCATGAGCAAAACAGAAGTTTATGAGTGGTTTTCATGCTTTAGGAATGGTCACTTGTCCCTTTTTAAGTGAGGAATTGCAAATAAAAAGATTTGCAGAAAAATTTGTGTCTCGCTTGCTCATGGAAGATCAAAAACAGTCACAACTGAATGTGTGCTGTGAACTGAAAGAACAGTAGGAAGTTGATTTGGACCTTTTATAAAAGTCATCAGAGAAGGGAGGACACCCAAAACCGAGCAAGATGGCGAGATGGTGTGAGGGTGGTTGCTATGGCATTGAGGTGGTTCTGGCCACTCCCGTTAACAAGGACAAAACCCAGATTCAAAATGATGGCTGATGATGATCACTGGTGATGAAAGCTGGTGCTATGGTTATGACTCGGAAACAAAAGAGCAATTAAGTCAATGGAAACATTCGATGTCATCACATCCAAAAAAAGCACATCAAGTGAAGTCCAACGTCAAGACGATGCGGATTTGTTTCATCAATGCAAAAGGAATTGTCCATGCAGAATTTGTTTCTCTTGGTCAAGCTGTTAACCAGACATTTGACATGGCAGTTCTGAAGCATTTGCAAGATGCAGTGATATGAAAGTGCCCCATCCTGTGGCAAAATGGAGAGTGGTGGTTTCATCACGATAATGCATCTGCACACACCGCCATAAGAGTGAGACAGTTTTTTACCAAAAATGGCATGACCCCACTCACCCACCCTCCCTATTCACCTGATCTTGCTCCCTGTGACATTTTTTTGTTCCTCTAAATGAAAAAAGTTCTCAAAGGAAGAGGTGAAGGAAAAAAATGCAGAGACATTAAAAGGTTGTCACTTCGCAAGAGCTTCAGAAATGCTTCAAATAGTGCAAAACACGTCTGGACCAATGCATTGCTTCAAATAGAGAATACTTTGAAGACAGTAAAAGTGTAAACATGTAAAACTAAGTGAATTAAAACAATATTGCAAAATTCCAGTTTCTTTTAGGCACCCCCTCGTAGACACTTAATTCAACTTATAAGTCGACACTATGTGCTCAGTTAGTTTGAGATCTCAGATTCTTGAAATTAGCACATATAATTTAGTTCACGTGGTTTTAAATATCAACTAAAAAGGTAAAGACACAAATTTCAGTAGTTCTAATTACTTTTAAAATTTACATATAAAAAGTAATTTTGCATAAAAATTTGTAATTTTCAAAAAAAAAAATTCATCACATACAGACACATGCACAAATTTCTTAACTGTAATTACACAAAGTTAAAATCTTGTTTATTAATCAAAAATGTCATGTGTTTTCCATCTGATGGTTACTATTCATACTATACAATATCCCATTAAAATTTTCCTAGTTGTATCCCAAATATGTTCTAGGAAAATGTCCCGTTAGATATCATTATTTTTTTCCTCTTAAATTCCATTTACTATTGATGAGTTAACTGTTACTTCTCATGTGACAATAAAATACTGTGGTCAAATTCCACAGTAGAAATGCTTAAGACCTGCAACTTACCACTGATGATGCAAAGTAGCATAAAACAGTTCATAAGAGATTAATTTGGTCGCAGAAATTTTATGTTGAAGAAAAATGTAATTCTTAAACAAGGCAAATAGTATATTTAGATAAATTTTTAATGAAATATTCTAAAAAATAACATCTGAGATTTCTGATAGAAAAAAAAAATCTTGAAGACTAGCATATAAGAAAGAAGAAAAACATGCTATTACACACAGGTTAATTGTATGTTGTCAAGAGCAATCAAATTAACATCAGTTGTACTGACAATGTGTGTTACCATGCTTACATCCAAATAAGATTAATGCAAAATTATTGAATAGACTACCACTTTATGGAAACCATAGAGAAAAGAGGATGCTGTGAATTTGGATGGAAGACTAACAAAAACCAAGTTAAAAAGCTATCATTTCATAATGCTCTAGATTTTACTTACACAAAGAGCAATAAGACTGACAAGTGTAAATAGGCAAGGAAAACCTAACTTGCAGAATTACATTCATTTGAATATACTGAAGTTGATGCTAGGGAAATAGTATCTAGCAATCTATGTCAGCATCCAGAAACAAGGTAAAAAATATATATAGAACAAAAGAGAAAAATGTCCTAGCTATTGGCAACATACCCCTTTCATTTGAATAGCATAGAAGTCTATTGATTTAGAACATATAAAAATATTTTATCAGATTGTAAAGATCAGAAAACTTTCCTAATTAAAAAGAGAGATAAAAGGGATCATGTGTGTAATATGAACTATAAATGACTGCTGCTTCTACATCAATAAGAAATGAAAGAAAGTAGAGCCCAACTACTTATGCTGGTTTTGTCAAAAGGCAATGAAATCTTTGGAAAGCAGTTTTAAAAAAATGCAGTTCAATGCTTGCAGTCATATGTGAAAGAAAAATCCAAGAACCAGGTGTTGAAATATATCATCAATGAAAAGCTGGATATAACTGCAACATCAGTAACAAAGCACTATAAAGAAACAGCATTTATTAAGATGTCACAACTTCTGAATCTTCAAACATTTAAATAATACAGCTAATTATTGTGCTAATTTCATAATTAGATATGCTTACTATACTATCAGTTAATAATGAAAGGAAGTTTAATTTTCTGTGCATTTTCTTATACACTTGTCTTCTGTTAGTGTTGCTGATTAGTCCCAGGTTAACCCTGAATGTGCAGACCTATTATCAAAAACATTCTAGTAATGACCTCTCTAGCATGCCCTACATTTTTAAAGATAGTAATGAATAATTTGAGATAGATTTGGGAACTATTTCTAGCAAGACTAGTGACCACAAAGAGGTTCCTTCATTGATCTGATCTACATGGTAAATAAAATGGTTTCGAAATAAAATTTATCAACTGAAAATATTAGGATAGGGGGTTGTATATTTAAAATGTTTCCTTTGATGATGATAAATGTTGATTATACACTTATCAATTATTTAGATAATATATCTATTTTAGATCTAAGTTGTATTAAAGAGAGGAAAAATGTAAGCATTTTAAACAGCTTCAGGGAAATTACATAGTTATGAAGTGGCACTTTCATCGATGAGTAAGAAGTCAAGAATTCATCACAGAAATATAGGCAGGGAAGTTTTGTGGGATCAAGTTTGATAAATTGATTTAAACCATTTTGTGTCAATCAGATTTCAGCAAACAGATGAAATAATTTGGGGTTTCCAGCAGGAATTGTATGGAAGTCAGCTGTAATTTGCCTGATAAAAGATGTTACTTCTACACTAGTGATTTTTTCTATTTTTATTTTATTTTATAAAGGAAAATGTAGACAGCTGCAATATGGTGTAAATTGATTATGAGAAAAGTTTTCTGTGTCAACATACAGCTAAACTCAAAAACATTATTTCTGAAGGATGTACT